>NC_072766.1:0-300000 GCF_022539595.1 Amphiprion ocellaris
GCTATTTGTCCAATAATTGGATTCTGCAATCTGGCTTGTTAGAGTAGCTTTCTATTTCCACTGCTGCCTCCTGGGATGTCAGCCGTTTGCCAATGAATCCTGTTTCTCCAGGTACAACATAAAGACTCATGTTCTCAGTAGATCCAGTGGCTCACTGGCAATTTGGTGCATTAGGCTGCATATCCTTGAGCAGATGCTGCTACAGCAGATTCATATCACAGAGAATATGAAAAGGTTAAGAGACCAAGTACCAAGAGCTTGGATAGAGTGAACGCATCAGTGATTCATGGCGAATGTGAACCCTCCTCTACCTTGACATTTACAACCAGCATGCACGACAGTAAATTTAACAGTACACAAAACCCTGCTGCTTTATCTCTCTTTAGCTTTGCCTGTCAGCTTTGTGCTGACAAACGCTTCCATATTTATGATTTTATTTATCTCCCTTTTTTGCCATCTAGAAATCTGTAACTTCATCCCTGTATTACCATGATTAAATAATCACATGAACAGTGTGCAGAATATGCTTTCTTTAACTGAACTGAAGTGAACCGGCTGCTTACCTGGGGGGAGCCCAGTCATGCCGTGTGCAGTCCAACAGTGTGCCCACATATGTCTTGTTCCTCCAGGTAACATTGACCACCAGCATGCCTGCAAGACAACAAATGGATGATTCACACATTTAGACTGTGTTAACTGACAGTAAGTCATGGACTGAACACAACAGAGAACATCTGTCAGATTCATGTGTAGCCGCATGCACTACGCGAGCATTCAGTTCAGTTCAGTTCAGTTCAGTTCAGTTCAATTCAATTCAATTCAATTCAATTCAATTCAATTCAATTCAATTCAATTCAATTCAATTTATATAGTGCCAATTACAGTCAAATTGTCTCGAGACGCTTTACAGAACCCATATGCCTGAACCCCCAGAGCAGCCCTAAGGAGACAGTGGCAGGAAAACACCCTTTGAACAGGGAAAAAAACCTCGAGCAGAACCTGGCTCTAATGAGGGGGGACCCATCTGCTGCTGGCCGGGTGGGTTGAGAGGGACAGAAGAGGTAGAGAGGTAGAGATAGAGGGATGGAGGTAGAGATAGAGGGATACAGATAGAGGGATAGAGGTAGAGGGGAAGAGGTAGAGGGATAGAGATAGAGGTGTAGAGGTAGAGATAGAGAGGTGGGGGGTGGGACACAAGGACCATAAAACACAGCCACACATCTGAAGCTTCCAGCATCCAGCTCTGGGACCAGGGACACTCGGAGAAAGGACACAGAAAGAAACAGAGTGAATGTAATGCAATAATGGTATATATAGAGCATTGTGGCTCCTCCATCAATGTGTTAATCTTTGCTAAAGGGTGTCAGATGCGAGATAGTTCTACAAGTCAAAGATCCTTTTTTAATCTCCTTCACTCAGTGAAGCCGTGGGGATGAGACTGACTGATATCTTCTAAATGACTTGGAACAGACTCAGCTGCAGTCACTATTGTAAAACCTGTAGAAGATAGTGGCAGAAGGTCTCACTAAGAATGATCATGCTCAGGCTGCTGGGGAATTCTCACTCAACACTCCTTCCATTTAAATAAGGCATCTCACAGCGCCGGAGTTCTCCCTGATGGAGAATTACTTGGAGGCAAATACTTTTCGCAACCCTCTATCTCACTTTTCAGCCCAGAAATTTACTACTGTGGGGAAGAGTTTGGATTTACTACTACAGCTTCTTAAAAACAACCAACAAGCTCCTGGGTTCAACCAATTCAACGTGAAGGGTTCAGCCTGACAGACTGTAAATGAGTGCACAAGAGAAGCTTCTTGACTTCTCTGGTATTGCTGCAATCTGTCACACTTAGAAGCTTCTGTGTTGCCATTTGGCTGGTGTGAATTTGGTAGCGCTTGGTGTGAGCTACACAATCCGACCTGTGCCGACTGCGATACCTGACCTCACATTTTAACATCTAAAATTAGTTCCAGGAGATCACATGGCCCTCTATGTACATTTCTCCACTACGAAACCAAATACTCTTCATTTCAACAGCCTGTATGTCATCAAAATGTCACAATCCGTGATGCAGGTTTGCGCAAAGTTACTTAACTACACTGTAAAAAATGTTTGTATATTCTATGGTGAAAAACTGTCAAACCATGACGGTAAAAATCTGTAAACTTTAAAACAGTTTGATGCAGTTTATTTAACATTGAATCACCATAAACAGGTTAATCAGGAGAAAAGTGTGTTTTTTAGATTTTTTTTCCTTTTGACAAAACAAATTTCCCGACTCCTGCACAGTTTTTAATGGAAAAAATGCCATAATATGTAGAACAATAGTGTAGTTTTTGAATTTAATTCTCAAAAAGAATACCAGTTTTTACCATTTAAATGTACATATTGTTGTACTGATAATGGAAACATGCTGCAATATTTATAGCAAGTAACATTTCTGCATTTATTACATGTAAAAAAAAACAGTTTGCTACCGGTCAGATTGATGTAGTTTTGCATTAATAACCGACATATGCTTTAATATTTATGACAGCTTTACCTTCCATTTTTGCTACAAATACACATATTTAATGTTAAAAACACAAACTGTTGTGCTAATGATGGAAAAATGCTATATTATTTATAAGTTACACAAATTTTATTTTATAAAGTATTTTCATGTAAATTTTAAATTTTTTAAAGGTTAAAACTTTTTTCAAGGTAAAATATGGAATGAAGCACATTTTTAACCCTAAAATCAACAATACTGACACATTTCTTTACCATAAATGGAGAAAATGTTTTACTGTGATTTTACGGTACGGTACGTTCTGGTGACCAGAGGAATTTTACCATAAAAACATTTTTTTTACAGTGCAGCAATGTAGATGTTTAACTGGAACAGGAAATACAGAGATGCCGCTGTGATAGAAGCACATGATGAATAATTTCAGATTTTGCTCACAAATTCCAATGTAAATCATCAACCAAACAGCTTCAGCGGTTCAGAAGGGACGGCTGTGCACTAAAAGCTGGTGAAATCGTTGCCCACACCATCCCCCTTACTCCCCGGCGGTGACCTCAGCCTGCCACTTCAGCACTGCAGAGAAACTGGAGGCTGCAGAGAGCTAACTTATCTAATGGCACAGGAATGCTGGCTGGCAGCTTCCATCCCTCCGAGCATTTTATTAGCTTAGGAAACCTCTCTCGCTCACCCCATTTTCCCTCTCTCCTTCACCCTCACCCTCATTTCCTCTTTTCAATGCTATAACCATCCCTGGCTTACAATCTTTTCCTCTCCCACACACACAAGATGCATTTCAGAACTCATTTTTTCTACTGCTGCCGGCGGCGTGAAGCAGCGAGCGTACGGGGCATTTGTTTATAGATGTTTACTGGAACCTGCCGACACTCAGACACCAATCTCTTCCTTCAATCTTTGACCTGAAAACGTGAGAGCTCGGTCGGGGCTGGATCCAAACGTGGTCTGTGTGTGCACTGGGTTGTGGAGAGGTCCTCCAGTTCAGATTTCTGTCACATTAAAAGAACCCAGAGCTTTTCTAAAACGCCTTCAACAGCCCGCCCCCCTGAGCTCTCCAAACATTCTAGCACAAAATGGCTCTGGCAGCTGGTGGTGGCAGGATGTAAATCAAAGCAGGGCAAATGAATGACTAGCCTTTCATGATGTTCAGGATATAGCCTTCCCTGCATTCTCTGGAGAGGGCTCTGGAAATTACACCGCGAGTTGTTAAAAGTCTTTAATGATGTTAAATTAGTATTCAGTCTTTAGCTGAGACAACGGATCAGCATGAGAGGGATTTTAGCTCGACTGATACCAGAACTGATCAAAAATATATGAAAGAAAAACAGTTTGGGAAACACATGAGTTTGTTTTTTCTGCCTACAGTTCAGTGAGAATACTGAAGCAACCGTCATGTTTTAAGTCTCAGCAAGAAAGATAAAAATCTGTTTAAAATTAAACGGTCAAAGGATCCTCACTGAGTCAATGAGATTTCCCCTCGAGATTAATAAAGTATCCATCCATCCATCCATCCATCCACAAGGTAAAGCACATAATAAAAGTGCTTTCTATTAAACTAAACATAATGAACGTTGCATTTTATTGTCAGAGATGTAGTTTTTTTAAAAAAATTAAATAAATCTACTGGAAACACAGATATCTAAGTTGTTATTTCATCCCAAGCAGACACTCGTACACCTTTGAGTCATCTTGAATATATATCTGGCACATCAGGCTAAATTTCCTGTAATTCCACCCGCAGATTGACTAAAGCTCAGCCGAGCTGTACGAGGAGCATCTCAATACCATCTCCAAGCCCCTGCAAAGATTTTTCATCATCACAGTCTTGTTCTGGAGAAATTTTATTCAAGCATTTGATAAGGATCACTGTCCTGCTGGAAGACAAATCTCTGCAGTCTTGACATGGTGGGTTCTTAGCATCGGGTTTTCCTTCCTCAGCTCCACCTCTCAGAGTTGTACACGCTCAACTCCATGAGGTGCAGCCATCGATTTTACTGAGCATGGACGCTCTAGATCGGCTGGAAACACTTTATATGCTGTCAGTAGCAAAAGGTGCAAAAACACCCAACTCACGATTCGATACGATTTCCGACACGAGGTTAACGACACGATATTCTCACGACTTTTGAGCTTGCAGACAAATTATGACTGAAAAAGATTCTTTTAATTATTTCTCAGAGAAAAATCCATCTCTGAGGTCGGCTGGAACAAAACACAAAGTATGTAATGAATGCATATTTGAAAAACATATACATATTCAAACATAAAAACTACTAATTATATTTTCTCTCATCTTTAACAAAATAAAGAGAATCCCTTTTTATTTCTCTGAGGCAGACTAAGCTGTGCAACAAAGCGCATACGTCTCCTTTTTAAAAGTGAAACTGAAATTATACTTTACCTTAAACAACAAAAAATACATAAAAAGCTGGATTTTCAAATCAAATCCCACATCAACACAACTAAATGAACAACACAAATAAACTAAATCTTGCTCTTTTTCATTTTTGGACACGGGGAAGCCAAAAGGAAAGTGTCCTCGATTCCAGAATACACCACGTCTGTTGTTCCGTCTGAAAACCCGACGGTGACGTACCACATCCAACGAATGAACACAAAACTAGATAACGCCCTCCGCTGTCTAAAAAGGGCATCACCATTCATTTTTAACCTCAGCCATCACACACGTGTAGTGATTTTTAACTGTCTGCGTCGTTACATCCCTAACTGCAACTATTAAGCAGCCTATAAAATAAAATGACTGTATTTAGGTCAGACACATGGAAAGTCATGCAGCCACAGCAGAGATGTATGGAACATAACCACTACTGATGGACACAAACATCCACTTTAATGAGCCAATGTGTTGCAGAAAACCCTGTAATACTTTCATGCTCATTATAGGTCAGCAGCTCAGAATCATTGACAGGCCTGTTTGGTAGCCTCTCTGCTCGCTGGTCATGTGTTTTCCCCCCACATGGTTTCCTTCATGTTCCCATGTCGGAGCCGAGGAACTCTAATCCTGTCAGAGTGGTCCTTGGCTTCTGGGTCACCTCAGATCTCCGCCTCTGAATGCTAATAACGGAGCTCCTTGAGTGTTATGTGGGACAACTCAAGGACATTCACAGAAAACTTGGACAAACTTGGATCCACCTTGACTCAAATGTTGCTATAAAAAAAACAAACAAAAGTGCTACAGGGCTTCAGACTTAATTAAGTTAACTGCAGCTGTTTAAAGACTCGGTGTGTATGTGGTGTATCGCTAACACAAAGTGGAAATGACAAGCCAAGCTATTAGATCATCCTCCTCATCATGGGCAGAAGTGAAAAGAGTTCTCAGTTCTGACACTTAAGGAGTTACATCAGAGGCTGGGAATTCAATAGTTCAAGGTAAAAACCGCCCCAACTGGCAGCAATAATGACCAATAGTTAAAAATCACTTTATGCCATCACCAAGCTGTCTGTTCTACTTAATTCCTTCCTCAAGTCTTAGCGGTTATTTTTATAGATAATGTTTTCCGAGCACAGCTGAGCACATTTTTTCAGCCCTACTGCATTCACAAGTAGGCCCAGTTTCTTGTTAAAAATGTACCTAGCGTAGATGACAGTTTCTCTTCATTAAGCAACCATTATTGTGTTGATAGCTGCTTAATAAAGCAGGAGTGGATATGCTGACTGAACACTAATTTGGGGAAAAAAAGGAGTGGCAGTTAAAAATGATGGCATGCTTTGAGAAGATGAATAACTGAGCTGAAGAGTGACTCCTTAAATATTTCTGTGCAGAATCCAGTTTTGATGTGATGTAATTTTCATCACAGTGTTTTGCCTGGACAGCCTAATGAAGTCTTGATGGGGGGGATATATATTCATAGAATTTCTTAGCAATAAAAAAAATATGCTCAAGGGTATGCAATAAGATTAAGTTTTAAACGCTGCAAACTGAAAGCCATTTCAATTTATGTGTACGCTTTCATCCTGGGAATCATTTTCAAGCTGTCGGGGACAAAGATGTCAATGTCGAGTCTGTCCTAACATGGAAAGTCCTTGAAAAAACAGACCAAACACATTTCCCTGTGGCAGAAAGTAAATTACACAAGAAACTGGGATGACTTTCCATGGCATGACCATTTGTTGACACACGAGGAGTCACATATGAGCGTCTGCGTGGGCCGTGATCCCTCTCTTTGCTCACTGGATTTGTTGCAGGGGAAGAAACAGACCGGAGTTCAAAGATCAGAAAATAAAACTTGCTCTTTGGAGCTGCAGTTCACTTGGGATTTGTTTGCCAGGGTAGGGTCGCCGTGGGGTGAAGGGAAAGGATCGGAGTGAAACCCGGTTCGCCGCTCCCTTCCCCCAGCTTTGTGTTGGCCTTAATAGGGTCACCCAGGACAGCTGAGTGAAGCTGCATTAATGAGAGGAATTGGCTGTAATTTTACCACTCATTTCCTTTCAATGCTGTTGAACAACAAATGGCGGCTCTACTCAGGCGCTGCATACTAGTATAAGATTACTTGAACAAGAGGGTAATGAGAGGGAGGAAAAATGAAGTCGGGAGTAACTCGTCTGTCCCCTCCTCCCTACTTAACACATTTCATAAGGCTGCTGAGGGGCCAGAATATCAGGTCCTCTGCTGCTGGTGAAATCTGCGAGGGCCACAGGTTCACCGACTGACCTCTGCTCTGCTTCAACTCAACAGGAATTCAGCGGGGTTAATGGCATTTTCACTGACTGACCCTGTCAAAACGCCTTTGTTATCTTTGAAAACTGGAGATCATTTCTGCGTAACGACCGGGTGTGACATTATATAACCGCTCACGCAAAACATCAAATTAAAGGTTTCTAAAGATCCGATTAACCCTCCTGTTGTCCTCATTTACGGGCACCAAAAAATATTTTCCTTGTCTGAAAATAATACAAAAAATTCAGCAAAAAAAATCCCCAAACTTCTGAAAATTTGATAAACCTTTAGGAAGAAAATTCCAATAATTCCTTCAAAGTTTCCCTTAAAAGTTTTATTTGAAAAAAATCCCCCAAATTTGGCATGAAAATTCGAGTAAATATTTTCAAAAAATGATTAAAAATCTTCCAAAAAATCCTAAAAATGTCTAAAGTGATTCCATATATATCAGTAAAACTTCTAATATTTTCTTTAAGAACATTCACATAAAAATCAACCAAAATCCAGCAAATTTCAGTGGATTTTGGTTGCTTTTTTTGTGAATGTTCTTCAGAAACATTTTTAACATTTCTTTTTTTTCACCAAAAAATGTTGAAAGATTTCCCAAAAATGTTGAAAATGTGGACATCAGAAGTTTCACTGTGAAAATACACTTTTTTTTCCCCACATTTTCAAACTTTAAAGCGGGTTAATTTTGACCCACAGGACGACACGAGGGTTAAAACAAGTCCAAGCTCAGAAAAAGTTGCTCACATTTTCCGAAACTTGCACTTTTTATGCACAGTCGGATGCTGATGTTATTATTGCCAGAGTCTCCATGTAAAGAAAAAAACAACAACAACCGATATTTCTCCTCCAGTCCCAATCTTCTCTGCAGGAACAGCACCACTCATCAAGGTTGCATGTAGACAAGAAAGTGAGAACAATGAGGAAAATAGTGTCAGTATTCATTAGGGAGAGGAGATAAAAGATAGCCGGGTGCTGCCAGGAGCAATAACTGTAACCTTGACAAATGAAGCGTTTGAGCATTCAAGTGTCTCAGCATGTTTCCAGCAGTCCATTTTAACGGTGTTTCTGCAGTTGTGGTGCATAAAACGAAGTCGAGCTTGTCCGGTTATGTCAGTGTCAGAAGAGAAAGTCCTAAGACTGACCTTTATCTGAAATGCTCTGCAGACAGAAATTTAGGACGAACTGTATGAGTCACTGTGGAGATGGAGGTTATCCAGAGGAATGGAGTACTGGCAGGATTTTAAGTGTTATGTTAACACAACCCCCAGGGGGCCTTTGCTCCTGTTAGAGAAACCTTGTGCTAGGATTTTGTTTTGTCTTATGTGGAAGTAAAATGAATATTTCAGGGGTTTGGACTAATCAGGCCATCTGTAGATGCTATGTATGATCACTGTGTGTCCTTCCGCTGCTTTCTGTTAGTTATTTGTCTCTAAACCTCTGCAGCCTCATTTAGTAAACGTTTAAACTCAACAGATACTGGATTTTTGGGGCTAGTGCAACACCAAATTTTTTGCATGAGTTAGATTGAAAAGGAAAAATGATCCTGTATTTCACAAACTGGTTGGAAACATCCACAGATTGACTCTGAGAGGATTGTAAACAGTGGAATCAGACCACTATGCGAGGTCACAGTTTCCAAAGTATCCCACACATCCGTCTCTCTTTAGAATCTGCAAATTCTAAATTTCCGTATTAGTTAACATCAGACCACCAACAGATCCGTGACATGCTCGCATCAACTGAAATATTAGTCAGGCTCTCAAAAATTTTAGTAAAAAAAATCTGTTTGGGGTGATTCACATGGTTATACAGGAGGTCCTCGACTTACGGCGGAGTCGATTTCACCGTAAGTCGGAACTCCAGTGAAAATGTAAACAAAGCCGTTCTGTGCATCACGATATCAATCAGTTTACATATTTGTACAACTACAGTCACAAAAACAGTCACTAACTCACACTGAAACACAACTCGGTAGGAAAATACCGACGAAATGTAAACTGCAAGTCTGACTGACGCTGGGAGCTATAATGAAGTTAGTGAATGTAGAATAATCCAACGTGGCAGCAAATGGAAACAAAACTGTCTGATAGCGCCGTGTGACGACTGTCATACAGTATTCATCCGCTCTGCTCGCCAACTAGTTCCACTGAACCAGTTCTGATGTAACGCCGTTCGTTAAACCGAGGACCGGCCCGTAATCAGGGCCGATGTAACGCTGTAAGTCGAGGATGTCGTAAACCGAGGACCTCCTGTACATTTCTCAAATAGGTTTTTCTGAGGTCCTTCGCCCTGATACGACCTTATTTTGACCTCTGACACTAGACTAAAAGGACCGCATTCGACGCCAGGTTACCCAACATGTTAACGAGCTTATAAACGGCTCATTTGTGTTCAAGCATTTTAAGATCTTCAATGCTAGCTTCAATGCTAGCTTATCGGTATGGTGCTGTAAATAATTATCATTTTTCACAAACAATCTGTAAACCAACCAGTTTTCACTTTGGGTTTGTCAGCATGAAATAAATCTCTTGAACATCCACACTAAGACAGCCTCTGTACTGTTTTAAACAGATAATAAAAAGACAAATTACAACTAATTATGAGCAGCTGCTGATCCAACTACAGAGTGGGAGCAAAGATGTAATGTAATCCAGCTCTTACAGTCCTGATGGCAGCATATTAGACTATAAAACTTGCTGGCTAGTAGCTGAAATGTAGATGCGAGGTGTCAACACGTTCCCATTTTCATTGTAAACACGAGACAAAAAAAAGAGTCGGAGCATTTTCTAGCAGAAACAGTTCAACTGATGCTCTTACTGATCTGTGAGCCAGCAAATTCTGTAGATTAAACCGTAGTAAAAATCTAATCTTTAGCTGCAGCCCTGTAAAAAACGAGTGTAAAGAAGCAGAATAAAAATTACAGCTCTGAGCTGAAGACCGTGAAAGTCACAGATGACTAGCAGATGAGACGAGTGTGTGGTTGATGATTTTATTTGGGATTTTGGAGCGTTTCAAGCGAGCGCTATCTGTAAAGTTCAGGCTGCAGTCTGGTTCATAAGAGGTAAAAGTGTAAAGTCACTCTCACTGACAAGAATAACAGCCTGTGAGAAGGTCAATTCTCTCACAGCACTGAGAGGCAAAGGAAGGCAGCATTAGTATGCTTCCCACGTCGTCCGACATTATCAGCCACATACAGCAGCTTCTTCCTCCATGTTTACTCCTACACTGGGAGTAGATCACAAATCAGCAGTCAGCCATGCCTGCAACAGCCAAAAAATAAATATGTGACATCTCCAGCAACTTAACATGTACTTATTACTGTAAATAATTTGTTCTGAGGTGGGGAGCAGCTTCCTTAAATGTCATCTGGATGAATCCACCATCTTTCGGTTAAAGCTGTGCCTCTGGTGTTTTCCTTCAAGGAGATGGTGCTGAGATTAAGAGGCAGGTCTGCCAAAGGTGCATTACTCAGGCTCTCCTTGACGTGTATATAGCAAACATGATATCTTGTGACAACCACTGGCAAAGCCTACAATTCCTCCAGGCATATGATTTACATTTCAAGGCCGATTAAGTGCTTGAAAAAAATGCAGTTGTCAGCCAGTAAGAATGGGAACCAACGTGTCTCTTAAGAGATTTGGGTTAACAATACCCAGGGAGGAGATCTGTGACAAACAAGACAAGCCTTCTCCTTCAGAAAGACATCACAATCTAACGTTCTCTGAGTGGCATTTGAACCAGATATGTAGGAAAGCTGGTGAGTCTTCACTTTTTCCCCTGGAAGTCGGCCACTTTGGCCCCTTTTCCACCAGGCTGGTTCCAGAGCCTGACTTAGCACCAGTTCTTTGTGTTTCCACCAACTAAGCACCGGCTCCAGGCTCCAAAAACTGGTGCTTTTCAGGCACCAGCTCTTTGCTGGGCCAAAGTTAAGAACCGAGTTACGTCATGGGCGGGGGGTGGGGCTACAGGCCAAAGTTAAGAACCGAGTTATGTCACGGGCTGGGGGCGGGGCTACAGGCCAAAGTTAAGAACCGAGTTACGTCACGGGCTGGGGGCAGTGCTACAGGCCAAAGTTAAGAACCGAGTTACGTCACGGGCTGGGGGCGGGGCTACAGGCCAGAGTTAAGAACCGAGTTACGCCACGGGCTGGGGGCAGGGCTACGGGCCAGAGTTAAGAACCGAGTTACGTCACGGGCTGGGGGCGGGGCTACGAGCCAGAGTTAAGAACCGAGTTACATCGCGGGCTGGGGGCGGGGCTACGAACCAGAGTTAAGAACCGAGTTACATCACGGGCTGGGGGCGGGGCTACAGGCCAGAGTTAAGAACCGAGTTACATCGCGGGCTGGGGGCGGGGCTACGAACCAGAGTTAAGAACCGAGTTACATCACGGGCTGGGGGCGGGGCTACAGGCCAGAGTTAAGAACCGAGTTATTTCACGGGCTGGGGGCGGGGCTACGGGCCAGAGTTAAGAACCAAGTTACGTCACGGGCTGGGGGCGGGGCTACGGGCCAGAGTTAACCGAGTTACGTCACGGGCTGGGGGCGGGGCTATGAGCCAGAGTTAAGAATTGAGTTACGTCACGGGCTGGGGGCGGGGCTACGGGCCAGAGTTAAGAACCGAGTTATGTCACGTGCTGGGGCCGGGCTACGGGTCAGAGTTAAGACCTGAGTACATCATGGGCTGGGGGTGGGGCTACAGGCCAGAGTTAAGAACCGAGTTACGTCGTACGTAGTAGTAGCAGTCGTAGTAGTAGTAGGAGTAGTAGAAGTAGTAGCAGTAGTAGTAGTAGAAGTAGCAGAAGTAGTAGTGACAAACGACACAAAACAAAACAAAAAGAGACAAAATTATACAAAAAAGTTAAAGCAACAAAAAAAAATGAACAAATGGGAAAAATGAGACAAAAAATTAAAAAGCTGGAAACAAAATGACAAAAAAGTAGACAAACGATACACAAAACAACGAATAAAGCAAAAAACTAAATGATAAAAACAAGACAAAAACACAAGCGAGACAAAGGAAACGCAAAGGACAAAAAACAAAACGACAAAAACATGAGACAAAAAACAACAAAATCAAGACAAAATATTACAAAAACGAGACAAAATGACAAAAAATGAGTAACAAAACAAACAAAAAAAAGAGACAAAAAACTAGACAAAAATGTCTATGTTTTCAGGCACTGGCGTCACCGTAACACGTCAGTACCAGACAGACGTTTTACGGTGACACAATGACGTGGCTCTAACTTGGCTCCTCGCCGATGGAAAAACAAACTGGTTCATAGGAGGCACAAGATTTGAACCAACAAAGCACCAGCACTGAACCAGCACCTGATTCTTTTTGGTGGAAAAGGGGTATTTCACCTGCATAGTGAACGCTGCTGAGGGTGAGGACTGGCTTAGTGAGCTACCGAGCGGCTAAGGAACTGGCAGATCTAGTGTGTGCGGGCTGGAGAAAGGAAAAAGAAGCATCCTTTTTGTTCTTTTCTTCTGAATACGACTATTAATAGAAGTTGTGTCTTCTGTGATTGATTTTTCAATCCGTCTCCTTCTCGCTCATTGGCCTGGCAGACAGCTACAGGCTTCCTGACAATGCTCACTTTCATTTCAAGGACAGTTTCCATAGCGAGTTCACAGGGAGCAGCCACCGCTCGCCTCTGTAAAAACATCTCAGCGAGGCCACTGACAGGTGGTCTTCAAAGGAGCAAGGAAGCATAGCTGGCAAGTGAGCTGCACAGCCAAGTACTCCTTTCATACAATATTCCACTTCTCAACTCCCTGACAGGGTTGGAGAAGCAGAGGTGGAAAAAAAAGACATCTCTCAAGTGTTTATACAGGAATATCCGTTTCACGCTGACCTCTTTTCCATGCAGATGCCAAACAGCTTTTAACTTCTGTGCTGAAGCCAACGCTCCAATGATGTATGCTGCATAAATAATCCATGAGACAAACATTTATCACAAACAGCCTGTATTATTTATCTATTAGGGAGCTTAAGAAGCGGTGGGACCTGCTCGGGGAATCGCCTGCTGAGCTCTGGAGGGTCCCTGGCATGGAGCTGCAGTGTTTGGCCAGAGGGGCCCCTCTGTGTTCCCTCTGCCCCGGAGCAAGAGCCAAGGCGTCCTGGGCTGTGTTTCAACACCAATAAACTTCTCCAGCATTTTAGAGATGGCATTTGGAGGTATCAGCACGCTGAGTCTGGGAGGGGCTGGCCCAGTGCTCTGCCGACTCGACCCCGGGAGCTGCCACCGCCTCGTCAGAGCTGAGGGGATTTGTGTCAGAGAGGGCCTTAAAATACAACGACTCCCCCTCTGCTTCCTCCTGTCTACGCTTCACTCACCCCAGACTGACAGCAAGACTCACACCTTCATCGTTTTATTCTCTCCTACACAGGACTAAATGCAGGGGTGTCCAATATGCGGCCCGTGGGCCAAAAGCGGCCCTCCAGAAGGTCCAATCCGGCCCTCAAAGTGTAAAAAAGACATTAACTGCAGATTGTAAATTAGTAAAACTATAAATTTAAAATCATTTCTAGACCATTCAATTTCAATTCAATTCAATTCAATTTCATTTATATAGCGCCAATTACAGTCAGACTGTCTCAAGACGCTTTACAGAACCCATGACAGAACCATGACAAGTTGTTTGGATCATAAAGTAAAATACTAGATTGTTAATTGTTCTTTTGTTCTGTCTCATTTTTGTCATATTTTGTCTAGATATTGTTCTTTTTTTGACTGATTTTTGTTGTCTGTCTCATGTTTTTGTCGTTTTGTTTCTGTTTTTTGTCATTTTTTGCCTCATTTTTGTAGTTTGTCCATTTTTTGTCACTTTGTAACGTTTTTGTTTAATTTTTTGCCTCTTTTTTGGTTTGGTTCGTGTTGTTTGTCTCCTTTTTTGTCGTTTTGTGTCTCATTTTTGTAATATTGTCTTGATTTTGTTGTTTTTTTGACTGACTTTTGTTGTTTGTCTCAATTTTTTTGTCATTTTGTGTTTCCTTTTTGTCTCACTTGTGTTTTTTGCCTTATTTTTGTCATTTTGTGTTTTGGTTTATTTGTTGTTTTGTGTATCGTTTGTCTACTTTTTGTTGTCGTTTTGTTTGTTGCTTTTGCCATTTTTTTGTTTCATTTTCCTCATTTGTTCATTTTTTGTCACTATGTAAATTTTGTCCAATTTTTTGTCTCTTTTTTGTTTTATTTTGTGTCGTTTGTCTCATTTTTGTAAATTGTGCCCGTTTTGCAATATTTTGTCTTGTTTTTGTTGCTTTTTGTCCAACTTTTGTCATATTTATCATAAAGTAAAATACTAGATCATTCAGTTCCAGATAGCTATTTCAGGTTGTTCATGATGTTTTGTAAAAAGAGAATTCCTTAAACGTGAACATTTTAGCACTAAACCAAAGGAACCATCAGGAGTTGTGGTTATTTACAGGTTATTCTGCTGTGGTTTTACTGGTCCAGTCCACTGGAGATCAGACTGGGCTGAATGGACTAAGATGAGTTTGACACCTCTGACTAAATGCATCAAACTGTACGTCTATTTTACATCGATGAGGTTTTTTTGTTCATCAAACGTTTAGGCTTCTATTTACATGTTGTCATTATCCAGATTTGGCTAAAGTCGCTGCAACATCTGAGCTCAAACTACATGCGATGAAACATTTATTCGGCCTCATAAGCCAAAGATCCTTGTCAGCTCTGACAGAAGGTGCAAGAAGCTTTTCGTGAGGTGTTGCTTGCTTCCTCCTCGTCTGTTTCTTTCTCTGGCACTCGGAGAGTCGGGTGAGGCGCATACAATTACTGGGAGCCTGTTGTTCATTTACTCCCACCAGGCCGAGAGGCGGAGGTGATGAAGCAGCTGTTGGTTGGCATGCTAAATGAAATGCACACACACACACACACACACACACACACACACACACACACACACACACACACACACACTGTGCATGCCTAAACAGCTCTGTGTGAGGCTCGTCATGCAGAGAAGTGGAGGACTGCTCAACTCCACCGCTAATCAGGACGCCTCTGCTACGTCTTCTCTGCTGCTCTGCCTGGATTTGCTTAATTTCCTCATTTGGTTCTCATTTGCTGAGTTGCCACACAGCGCGATGAGTCCACATCCACGGCTCTCTTCGGGGAAAAACAGCTGAACGGCGGTGCACGTTGATGCAAGCAGCATCTGGGTGTTTTCCATTTTAAAACTAAAATGAGTTGTTGGGGGCTGGTACCATTAAAATGATGGAGAAGGAAAACACAGCGTTGTGTTTAAAGCAGTATGGAGAATGTAATACAATGGTGGGTACTAAGAAATGCCTCACTGCAGAGGTTCAAGCTTATATCTCTGCTCCACTGTTGGTTTACTGTTTATATGCCACCTTAAAGAGACACTTAAAGACCCAGTAAAGATTTAGAAACAGGACAGATTTCAGCCTCGGTACTCTCTCTGCAGAACACAAAACTGTGGACAAAACTGCTGTTTGAATAAATTCACAACAGTCAGAACTAGGGATGTCCGCAGTGTTTCCTCTAGGATTTTTTCCAGCAGCGGCGGCAGGCTCCCCAGGAGTCGTAGTGACGTCAGCAAATAACGTTTTACTGCAGATTTTCCTTGTACAACCCATTTATTGAATGGCCAGTTGAAAATTGCTTTTTAAAGGCTGAAGGTAAAAAAAAATTTTAAATATTTGAACAAGCTCATTTGAAAACGCAGTCAGCAGTTACATCATGGTGTAGATATTAGCTTAATGCTATCAATAGTTCACTCACGTTAGCTACACTGAGTTGGCACTGGGTCCAATTAACTGAAGCTACTGATATGCTACGTAGCGTTAGCTGGACATCAATATTTAGAGAATGTCTGTTTAACTTGTAGAATCTATTATGAGTTATCTTCAGCTTATAACTTTTCTCTGGTAAGTCGCTGCTCTATTTTCCAAGACGTCACTCCTCTGACTCTCTGACCTGCTGCCTGGATGCTGGACGTAACGTCACTTTAAGGCGACTAATTAACGTCATATTAACCCGACGTATCAAAGAGTAGATACTGAGCAGGATAGTTATCTGTAGTTTACCTTAGTACTCGTGAGAACCTGACACAGTGCAGAACTCTGCTGTGGAGGTGGAGACATGCGGCGGTGGAGGATTTACGACAATTAAAAAAAAGAAAAAAAGAATTTTAAAGTAGTGGTGGCTATGATTTAGGAATGGCGGCCCGCCGCTGCTGAATGAATGTAGAGGAAATATTGATTGTCCGACATTAACGGCCCGATATCGGCATAAAACTGGAATATCGGTCAATATTGTTATCATTTTTTTGCCCATCATGAAAACCAATAAAATAATGCCTGGATTTCGCTGCCATTTACCGGCGTGCAAATGATGACATCATCAAACTGCGTTGTGAAGCGTGTAAACAAGTGTGGCTGCAGGAACAAGGTAGTTGAAGCTTTACATGACGTTTATCTGATTTTCTGCTCTGAGTCCATCTACCTGTTTCTTTGGGGAGATAAAAAAACAGGCTTCAAAGAGAGTGGTGTGGGTTCGAGGCTGGAAACCAGACCGACGGCCAGAACAACCTGTGAGCTCCACCTGCAGCGTCTCCCCTCCTCCTCCACTTTTAAAACCACTCTAAAGCGCCCACCAACCTCCTCCCCACTGAGCCAGATAGAGTAGAATCAGAAGAAAACACAGCTCCATCAGGCCAAAGCACCACCTCTTCCAGCCCAAATAGCAGCTCTGAGAGGCTGAGTGCAGGCAGAGGACAGACTGGGAGGGAAGGAAGGGGGAGGCTCAATCACTCTGTGGGAGGCAGAGAATGAGGGAGCACAAACATGGTCCTGCTGCTGGCTCTGAGCCATGTTTGTGTCACTAACAGAAGTAGCCTTGTCCACCCCCCCACCCCTCAACCCCTCGCCTTGCACTCGCTCTCCCAGTTTGCTTGGAAACAGAGTCAAGGGGCGACCGGCTGGATGCTCGCTAACAGAAAAGAGCTGCAACAGAGAGGAGAACAGGGTGAATATGGCACAGCCCAGGGCCGGAGCAAAAATCAAAAAAGGGGAAAAAAGCCACTCAATAGCAGGACTGTGCTGTGGGAATGCTGATGAGCCGGGGACCTTTTTCTGTTCGCTTCCTCCAAGTGAACCAACCAGCAGCACTGTGGATGAGTGGGTGATCTGCACTCAGCAGCCTGCAGAGCTGCTGGCCAGAACTGCTTTGAAGATTAGCTGTTTGCATTATTTCACATGCACAATAGCAAAAAAAAGAGGGAAGGGGGCAGTTTCCAGACCCAGCAGAACCTGATAGTGCTAGTGATACATGTTTAAATTAAATAAGCTGAATGCGGTTTCGATCAAAGGGAGGAAAACTGAGAGCTTCTAAGGTTTCACTCGGACGGCGCTGAAGGAGAGCAGCCAGCTCTATTCCCAGCTGGCACAAAAACTACTTTGTGTTATGAGGCATGATGTTGTTGAGCAGATATCTCCCGTTTGCATACTAGCAAGCGAAAAAACTAAACAAATCAAGGCCACCTAAGAACTGCCTGCCAATTACTATTCTTCTTGGCAGCGTTCTGCAGCATTAGAACCACCAGCGTCTCCTCAGGCAGTCTGATCCAATCACATCTGAGCAGCAAAATATCTACGGCAAACACAGCACCATGATCAATTTTAACAACAGAAGCTTCACTAAAGCCTCGAGAAACCAAAACCTCCTAGATGTCTTAATGCAGGGGTGTCCAACATGCGGCCCGCGGGCCAAAAGTGGTCCTCCAGAGGGTCCAATCCGGCCCTCAAATAGTAAAAATTCCAGAGAAGACATTAACTGCAGATTGTAAATTAGTAAAACTATAAATTTAAAATCATTTCTAGACCATGACAAGTTGTTTGGATCATGAAGTAAAATACTAGATTGTTCATTGTTCTTTTGTCGTTTTGTCTCGTTTTTTGTAAAATTTTGTTGCTTTCGTCTTTTCTTGTCTGAGTTTTGTCGTTCGTCTCATGTTTGTCATTTTGTTTCTGTTTTTTGTCGTTTTGTTTCTTCTTTTTGTCTCGCTTGTGTTTTTTGTCTTATTTTTGCCATTTTGTGTTTTGGTTTTTTCATTGTTTTGTGTGCCATTTGTCTACTTTGTTGTCATTTGTTTCTTGCTTTTCTCATTTTTTTTCTCATTTTTAGTCATTTTGTTTCTCGTTTTCATCATTTGCGTCTCATTTTTCTAATATTTTGTCTTATTTTTGTTGGGTTTTTTTGTCTGACTTTTGTCATATTGATCATAAATTAAATCCTCTCTGGATCAGTTCCAGGTGACTAAATGTTGTGTTCCTTTGTAGACACTGTGATCTGGAAGTTGTAATGTGGAAATGATAAACTGAGGCTGAATGTTGATGAAATTTAACTTATTTTTCTGTAGAAATTTCAGGTTGTTTACGATGTTTTGTAGAAGGATAATTCCTTAAATGTGAACATTTTCAGAATATACTGTTTTCACTAAAACAAAGGATCCATTAGGAGTCGTGGTTATTTATAGGTTATTATGCTGTGGTTTTACTGGTCTGGCCCTGAATGTGGAACCTGAGCTAGAATGACTTTGACACCCCTGTCTTAATGCGACCATGCTGGACGTGAATAAAACTACCTCATATGGTTTCAGTTTGTTTTCTTTAATTCCAGGATGTGTTTACTGCATGTTCCACTGCTCTACGTACCATCTTCAGTCTCCTGCCACACGATGCCTTCCAGGTTGACACTGGTTCCGGGCTCGCAGGGCCCCAAGCACTCAGGCTCCGTAGCCAGCGCCACATCGGACGTGTTCACCGCCACCGAGCGCGTGCGCACCATGATCTGCTCACACGGCGAGGCGATCTCACTGTTGCCCACGGCGGCCAGGATGTGGAGGGGAGGAGGAGCCGGCGTGGAAACAGGAGACTCCGTCTGAGAAGAAAAGAAGAGGAGGTTGAGCCAGAGAGAAACACGAGACACTTCAGAACCGCCGGATAAACACACACGAAGCAGATGTTAGGATTCAGAAGTGAACAAATGCCTGGAAGATGTTCTGGTATCAGAGGGAAGGGGCGATGCATTGGACTACAGCGTCTCTCCTCAGCCTGAGAGGTGATTAGTGGCAAGGGAAGGCAGAGGAGGGAACATGAACTCTTTGACTGCCTCAGTGGAAGGACAGAATTAGTTATGCAGGGTCGGCCAAACAGTCCCTTCCCCAGCAGACAGAGATTCATGACACCAAATCATCTCGCGGACCGATCACTCATTAATTCCCTCAATTAAAGAGCTGGTTGTGGCGAGGGAGCGGGCTGCCGAGGGTCAGTAATTGATTCCACCTGTTCTGACACACTGTGACAGCAACGGAGAGAACAGTGGCCCGACGAGGAAAAGGACAAGAAAGACAAGAGAACTGGAGGCAGGAAAATGTGTAGGTGGAAAAGCGACAGAGAGAGGAAGGCTGGCGGTGACACCAGGCTTAGTGCTCTTTATTCAAGGCAGTCGACATTAAAGCGCTCCAAATCATTAGCGCTGAACTGCAGGAGGAATGCAGCGCTGCAGCCAACACTGCACATTTATTAATTGGGCATAAACCACTCAGTGCTCTGGAATATGCTGCCAATGCTGGATCCAATTAGATTTAGGAGACAAAACAACAATTGACACACTGGATTATAAGCCTGTACACCCTTTAAATAATTGTTCTGATCTACTTACTGCTCCAAAGTGAGCAGGATGGAGAGAACTAACACACTGTAGAGCTGCATATATGGAGGTTACTGCTTTAGTTTGACTCATCTAAGGATGGAAATGTCGTCCTGTTCGTCCGTTGGTCAGTCATCCTCCTCAGTTTGCAATAGGGCTCCACTAAAAACCAATTCACAAACTAAAATCAGCTGCTAGTGGAGTCGTCTTTTTCCATTACCACTGTGCGGTTTTAAGCAGTTTTCCACCACATGACTACAAATCACAAGTGATCCCAAGTGTTCTCTTTTAATGAAACATCTATTAAACATAAATAAAGACATTTCAGCACAATTTTGAGTTGGGAGTTTGTTTTATTCTAAAGTTTGACACCCACATTTTCATTTTTACTGCAAATAAATATCAGTTTTGAACGTTAGTTATGGGTTTGACGTCCAATCCAGAATGAAACAACTGAACTGTTGGTCCAATTTAACTTAATCACAAGAAATCCTAATAACTCTGTTGATTGCAGCAGATTAGTTTGTACTGATCCTGAGAAATATCTACTAAACAGACAAGCACAAAGTTTACATTAGTAGTACCTGCAGGTGGTTTTGTTTGGTTCCACGGTATCAGAGATTAGTCGAGCTATTAGCTGTGGAGTTACGGTTTACAAGAGTAGCATCGTGTTTATTTCTTATTCCAAATAAAGACAGAAAAAACAGAATTAATTCACAAAAATGAGCCAGCTCAGTATGTAAACTGGCTAATAAACGTTGGAAAGTTTCCAAATGTAGCGTCAGATTATTAATTTACATCCCAACATGAAGTTATTTCGCTGTAAAATGACTTTTCTGTGTCAGACTTTCCTGTTGAGGTTAGCTTGTTTATTTATTTTTTTTACAAATTGAGGTTTATCTGTTATCTTCTTTTAATTAAATGCACTGTTGCAAGACAAGAACATCAGATTTATTGATTTAAATAAACCTTTTAAGCTGTAATCTCGTATTAATGTCCGTAATTTCACCATTTTAAGATTTTGTGTGATTTAAACAGAAATTTCTGCATTGATTGATTTAAAACTAAATTAAAACTGAAGTAAATTAATTGTCTTGATAACTTATTTTTCCTCCGCCTTGAATTCAGAAATGCATATTTCACGCGACCAATTATGAAGTAAACCAACAAAACCAGTGACACCTACAATACTGCTGTATTTTGGCACTACATAGGACATGCTAAAATGCTATCCTGCTAATCTAAGGTGAATATTCTACCTACAAACACCAGAATCCCATCACTGCCATGGTTAGCATTTAGCTCATAGTACCTAGCATAGCAGGAAACATTTACTTTCTAGTATTTTGGTTTTGATTTGCTCTAGCCAGTAGAAGTGACAGATGTTATAAATATTACCAGAATGCCCTGTTTCTGCTAACTTCAGTAGAGAGGGCAGAGACAGAGGTGTTGCTTCAGTGCTGTTGTCTTTAAGCAGGATTATGTAAAAATTTCCAGATAGAATTTCATGAACCTGGTGGAAAGGTGGAGCATGGCCAAAGGAGGAACCCATTAATCTGGATCTGTTTATTTAAAATGAGGAGGTAAGACGCTGGTCCTGCCAGAGGACTGGACCGTCTGAAACGTCCTTTAGTTCTGTCTGCTTGATTTTGTATTTTGGAGTTTCACAATCTTAGTAAAGGATGTTAACCTACCACCAAAAAACATAATCTGCCACAAGAAATACCACGCAGGAGGTCCTCAGTTTACGGCGTCCTCGACCTACAGCATTTTATTGTTACATCAGAACTGGTTACATGGAACTAGTTGACTAATGGAGTGGATGAATACGTCATCATGGTGCTATCAGACGGCTTTGTTTCCATTCTCTGGTTGGACGCCACCTTGGATTGTGCTACATTCACTAACTTTTTGTCCTTCATTTTGGCTCCCAGCGTAAGTCAGACTCTTGGAAGTGAAATTAGATAGAATAAAACGCTGGGAACAGGAAGAAACACTGACCAACATGGGTCCACTTGTAAAAACAGGTCAACATATTGTAGAGACCCTCTGTGATGAATGAGTGAGATTTTATCTGGTTCTCTGCTGGTTTATTGAATCTTCACACAGGTTACTGTGGACTGTAGCCAACGCCAAAATAACTAGAAAAACCCCATAACTTAGCTCCAGAATTAGCCGCCGTTCCCAGCTCTCGCTACTGCTGACTCTCAGCCAATCAGAGGTGAGCTAACTAAACATGGCACGTTCACTGACATTAGGTAAATCTGGACCTGAACAATAAACACTGAAACCTCAACAAACTCATCCAGGTCCTGGTGATCAAAGGAACTAAAGTAGAAACTGTCCGGACTTCTCTGGAAGACGTTTCTAGAAACGATTCTCCTGAAGCTCCTACAGTTTAAAGGTGGAACATTTCAGATCATGAACCTCCTCATTAGTCTTTGTCATGGTGCCCGTTGCTGCTAAACTCCCACAATGCTCTCTGCTTTAACATGTAGTGCCCATCGTCCAAAATTACGCACAAAACAACAAAAACAAGAAACAAAATGACAAAAACAAGAAACAAAATGAAAAAACAAGACACAAAACAAAAATGAGACACAAAACGACAAAAACAAGACAGAAAATGACAAAAAACAGACACAAAACGATAAAAATGAGATGCAACACGGCAAAACGAGACAGAAAATGATAAAAACAAGACGACAAAAACGAGACAGAAAATGACAGACACAAAATGACAAAAACGAGAGAATGACAAAAACGAAACAAAACGACAAAAACGAGACAGAATGACAAAAAAAGACACAAAATGACAAAAACGAGACACAAAATGGAGGTGAGCTAACTAAACATGGCATGTTCACTGACACTAGGTAAATCTCATACATGCATGAAAGTCATTGTATTCATGACCTTTATGATCGATATTGTGATGCACGGAACGGATTTGTTTACATTTTCACTGGAGTTCAGACTTATGGAGAAAATCGACTTAAATCTATCTGTAGTCGAGGATCTCCTGTATTTTGAGTTTAACTTTCCTATTCTGTTGAATTTCCATTTAAGATGTACTTTCATATTTGCCATGAATTATTCTGTGAAGCGCATCGATCAGGAAATAAGAAATCCACGATGAACAGAAGTGCTTTGAAAACCAAACATTAGTCTTTGATGGAATTTAATATCGGCTCAGACTTGACGTCGCACTGGCATTATATTTCAGCGTTTACTGAAATCAGCGTGGATCGTCCGTTTCTCCCGATCCTCGCAGGAAGAGCAGATTAATGTGTGCAGAGTGGAGGCTAACGACGTAATCACCGAGTGTCAGCTTCTGATGCATGATGTGTCCACGCTGCCGGCCGCTGACTAGATGAGACAGGACAGGTAATCACCCAGCTGTCACCACTCTGTTCCTGGGCCGTATGGAGACACAATGAAGCCTCCTCCAGAGCGACAGCCAGCGGTGGAAGGTGCAAACAGGTCATGCAGCGATTCTACAAATTGACTCAACTCCTTCAACTCAAAGTGTTCGACGTTTTAGGAGCCTACCAAAGTGACCAAAGCTGGCTGACATAATGATGACCTGAGGGAAAACTCTCCTCTCCTGGATTAACCCTCGTGTTGTCTTAACATCCTGAACACTCCCCTCATCCTGAGGGTCAAAAGTGACCCGCCTCCACTGAGCCTCTAAAATAAAGCAACTTAACTGAATTTTCAACCCAACATCTATTTTACATGAGGAAACAACCTGTCATGCATCACACACTTAGTGAATTATAATGGTTTTCTTTACTAAAGTAGAGGTTTATTATCACTATTATTGTGTAGCAAGAGATATTACTTGTATATCCTTTAGAAAGTACCAGAAATGTGCAGAAAGTAGCTTTAAATGCATTTTTTGAAGGGGACCTAGAGCACATGTGAAAGCTGATGTTTTTCTGAGATCAACCAGTACCACACATAGTTTTAAGTTCTCATTGTGTATTTTAGTCTACTGTGACTGTCAAAAATGACCCTCAGACAATCTTTGTACGCTGGTGATGTGCAGTTTTAAAATATAAACAAAGATGACGTTTCACTTTTTCTGATGCTGGGATCAATTTTAGGAAAAGTCAGCAGATTTCAAGTTGAAAAAGGGTTATTTAGGTTTTTTTTTCTGCTGTTAAACATAGTGGCCAGGTCGTTTTTGACCCTAAGACAACACAAGGGTTAAACTGTTGCTCTTATGTTTAACCCTCGTGTCGTCCTGTGGGTCAAATTGATCCGTTTTAAAGTTTGAAAATGTAGGGAAAAATATTTATTTTAACAGTGAAACTTCTGATGTCAACATTTTCAGGAAATTTTGAACATTTTTTGGTGGAAAAAAAAAAAGTTAAAAATGTTTCTTCAAGAACATTCACAAAAAAATCAACCAAAATCCAGTGAAATTCACTGGATTTTGGTCGAAGAAAATTTTCTTCAACTTCAACAATTCTTCAACCAAAACTTTTGATTGAAGAAAATATTTAAAATTTTACTGATATATATGTAATTACTTTAGATATTTTTAGAATTTTTTGAGGACTTTTACTCATTTTTTGAAAATATTTACAAGAATTTTCTTGTCGAATTTGGGGGATTTTTTTTTTTTTAAATAAAACTTTCAGTGGAAACTTTTAAGGAAATATTGGAATTTTCTTCCTGAAAGTTTTGCAAACTTTCAGAAATTTAGGGAATTTTTTTCCTGAATTTTCAGATTTTTTCCAGACAAGGAAACAATATTTTTTGGTGTCTGTAAATGAGGACAACAGGAGGGTTAAATCCACTCTATCGGCCTTTCCCTGTGGCCAGCTCTTTTCAGTAAATGTGCTTGAATTAGTACTGATGCTACCAGCAAACCATCAGTTTCTGTTTATCATTTCTGTTGTTTTTACGTGGATTCATCCTGACCATTTATATCAGCTAACAACTGGTTTCATAATCAGTGAATCTGCTGGAAATGTTCTCAATTAACTGACACAATATCAAGATTACTGTGGAAAATGTTCTGTTTCTACATCATCATCTCAGGTGTTGTTTTGTCCAACTGAGGCTGCAGAAAGTTACCAGACCGATTATCAAAATAGCTCCTGAATAATCTTGAATTTATCATTTTCAGCCGTTGGGTTAGTCAACTAATGGTTTCAGTTTGAGACCAAATCAAACCCAAACGCCAATGATGCTTGTATTTATATGTTGTGTTTCTTTGTAGACACTCTGTGATCTGGAAGTTGTAATGTGGAAATGATAAACAGAGGCTGAATGTTGATGAAATTTAATTAAGTTTTCTTCAGAAATTTCAGGTTGTTCATGATGTTTTGTAAAAAGACAATTTCTTAAATGTGAACATTTTCAGAATGAAATTTTTTGCACTAAACCAAAGGAACCATTAGGAGTTGTGGTTATTTCTAAGTTATTATGCTGTGGTTTTACTGTTCCGGTCCACTGGAGATCAGACTGGGCTGGATGTGTCCCCTGAATGTGGCCCCTGATACATTCAGATAGATAGAGTTTGACACCCCTGGTCTATAGTATTGTTTTTTATAGATAAAGATTCAGTAGTTTGTCTGCCATATTGTGCATTTAAGAGCATGTAGTCATCGATGTTGTACCACATCTAACACCGTTTTACTCTCCTTAAGGGCCGTTGAAACTGGATGACACTAACAAAGAGGACAAATCTTAGAATTCAGTGTTAATAGTTGCACGCATCCGATGGGAACAGTACTGTTTAATTTGTCCACAATTATAGACGACGACTGATGCGAGCAGAGGGAACAGGCCTTAATAAAGCCCAGTTCCAGATGACAGGAGGTTAATGATGGGAGCTAATAGTGAATTAAGGAAAATAACAGGTTAAGTGTGAAGACAGAGTGAAGTTTAAGGATTCCCCTGGTTTCATAACTCTCTAATTAGCTGCATTAGAAACACTAAATGTTGGAGATTCCCAGAACAATTCCAGTCAATATTCCTGAGCTTAATAATTTCCACTAATGAACTGATGAATTCCACAGTCATTGTCAAGTCCACCTCTCTTTCCCTCCAAAGGACGCGAGGACAACTCAATTTAAATTTCCAACTCAAAACTTTATTTTCCTTCTAGTTGGTTGGTCAGAGTATTTCAATAGGTTGTAAACCTTTAAAGACAGAGAAACACCGTTCATACCATCAAACACAGAACCAAAAAATTGACATATTAGTCACTTAACCATTTAAATCAACCAATCATACAGTGCAGTTAACATAAACTTGGTCATATAAAGAAACATTTCAAATCACCAAAAAAAGCAAATAAACATTTCACCAACCATTGGCGTCTTTGGACTGAAACCATGAGTGGACTTGGCTCTTCTTTGTTCTTCCCTCTTGTCTCTCTTCTGAAGATTGTTTGCCAGACTGGCTGAGCTTCCCCCAGTCCTTCCCAGGTGCTCTAAATCAGTGCTCACTGATCAGGTGTCAAGCACCAGGTGTCAGGTCCCTCTTTGCTGCTACCAGTGCATTCTGGGAAGTGTAGTTTTTTAGGTCCCATGTCTTGAGATTCAGCTCAACACCTCCCACTTGACCTCCTGGTTTTTCCAAACTCAGCGAGGTCACAAGTCCTTTACACCTCTCGTTGCTCTTCAGTGGGAAGTAGAATGACAAGGCATCTGACAGTCAGCACAGCTTGCTTGGGTGATGTTTTCTCCCACTTTGACTGTTTTGGGGCCTGACCCTTCCTCTTCAGCCACTGCTTGGCAGCTAGGCAAACCCAGGCGACGACTCTCACCAGTTTGGACAGGCTGCTGAATCTTCTTACTTCCACAAGATCTTTAACCCAGCCAGTGGGCTTCCTTCTTAGAAGAAGAGTTGGGTTTACCACAGGTTTTTCCTCTTGGGCTTCACTCTTTTGACTTTGAGTGGTTTGTAGGTCTTCCTTCTGCTGATGACTCCTTGCTTGAGCTCTTGTTAATGCACCTGAGAAAGCCTTCCTCTAAAGCTTGTTTACACTCTCCCTGGCATGAGCTGCGACCTCACCAGCTGATTTTATAGGCCACTCCTCCACAGGCCACTTCAGGAACTCTGGTCCATTTTGCCATATGGAATTCTCCTTCAAATCTTCAGGAGTGCCCCCTCTTGTTATGATGTCAGCTATGTTCATCTCTCCACAGACCCACCACCAGTCTTGCACTGGTCCAGCCTTCTGGATGTCACCCACTCTATTTGCAAAGAAGGTTTTGTACCCATAACTGTCTCTTTGAATGGCTCCTAAGATTGTTTGACTGTCAAGTAGATGGAACCATCTCTCGATCTTCATTCGAGCATGTTTTTCCACATACTTCCTGATCCTGGCAGCGAAGACAGCACCACAGATTTCAGCTTTTACAGCTTCTCCCTTCTGATCCAGAGGTGTTAGCTTGGCCTTTGATTCTACCAATCGAACTTCACTGCCTTGACTTGTCTCCCATCTTACGTACATAACAGCTCCATAGGTTTTTTCACTTCCATCTGAGAATGTGATGCCCCAAGGTTTTCCTTTCCAGCCAGCTGGTGTGAGGCTCCTGTGGAATTTCACCTGTCCAAGCTGCACATATTCTTCAAAAAGCTGTATGGCTTCTTCTCTGAGACTGTTTGAAAGAGGTTGGTCCCAGGTTTCTTGGGTTAGCTTGCCACCCCTTCCCTCTTGGAATGCCTTTCTAACAAGAATTGCTCCCTTCTGTTTGGCAGGTGTAACTAAGCCAATTGGGTCATACAGTCCAGCCACTTGACTTAAGAGAGCCCTCCTAGTCAGTGGATTAGGTGTCTCAGTTCTCACCTCCTCCTTGAGAAGATTTTTTCCAATCCTCATCTTCTTCTTTCTTTTGGAAAAGTTAACTGAGGTTAACATGTAGAGCTTGTCTTCATCAATTTGGTAGCCAATGCCCAAAGCTTTGTTGTCTTCATCCCTCATTTGATTTGGAAGAATAAAGGTTCTATCTTGTTTCTTTGTTAGAGCCTCTGTCTCTATCCCTTGCCTCCCACTCTGCCCTGACCGGACCCATGGTTTGAGGAAGAAACCGCCAGCCTTCAAGATCTCTTCAACATTTGCTGTGATTTTGTCAAGTCTGTTTAGGTCATTATGGGAGGTTAAAAGGTCATCCACATAACTGTCCTCTTCAATGACTCTGCGTTCATCCTCCAAGTGAACAAAGTTGGGCAGGCTGGCTGTTTCCCTCATAGCCACCTGAGCAATGCAACCAGCCGGTCTATCCCCTATGTTGACTCTGGTAATTGCATATTCACTTATCTCTTCATCTGGGCTGTCCCACCAGAGGAACCTGTGAAGATGCATCTCGCAATCCTCCAGCCATACAGAGTTGTACATCTTTTTGATGTCTCCTAGAGCTGCATGCATTCCTTCTCTGAACCTCAGCAAAACAGCTCTGATAGGGTTGAGGACGTCTGGTCCCTTCAGAAGAAGATCATTCATGCTCACGCCTTTGTACTTCTGGCTACTATTCCATACAATACGAACTGGTGTTGTCACTGAATGAGGGTTTGGTGCCACCAGGTGGCTTACATACCACACTGGTCCGTTCCACTTGTCCATGACTTCGTTGGTGAGTTGTATGGCTGCACCTCGTTCCACCATTTCATGGATCTGTGTAGCATATGCAACTTTCCAGTCTGGCTCTCTGCTCACTTGCTTTTCCATCCTTAAGAAACAAGCCTGGACTGCACCTTTGTTATTTGGAAGAGATGCTGGATCTACTGTCCAAGGATACTTTGCATCCCAGTGTGGAGATGGTGTGTGAGCGTCTCCTTTTCTGTAGGTGAGGCCTCTTTTAATGACATCAAGCTCCATCTCCTCTGCCAGGGTCATTTCTTTTCCTCCTGGTGGACAGTTTCCACATCGGCATCCTCCACATCTTGGCTCACAAGCAGCGCCGATGCTGTCCCAGTGTCACCACTCAAGAAAGTTACGGTTACTGGCAGCTGTGAATTTGGTCTGAGCCATGTCCTCCTGCTGTAGCTGGGCTATGTCAGTCGAATGACTTCTGAGTTCTTGATATTTGACAGCTGCTGTCCTCATGGAGCGAGCAAAGTGTGTCTTGGACTCATATGCTGCCATCTCCACTTCTTCAAACAAGTCGGGATGTGCTCCACCCACTGTTTTCCCCAATGGACCCTCCCACAAGACGAGGTCTCCAATGACTTTCACTCTCTGGGGAGCGAGCCTTCCCTCTCGGTGGCTAATGAGAAGTTCAACCTCTTCTGGCCTTTCCAATTCTTCAAGTTTGACTTCTGGGAAGAATTTTTTCAATTGCTCAGGTTCAATTACTTGATGCACTCTGGCGATTTCATCCAAGCCATAGCAGACCATTTCATGAGCTCTCTCTGTTCCTTTAGGAGTCTTGACTCTGACTTTGAGGAGATACCTTTGTGTGTTCACCTTCATGGTCATTCCACCAACTCCATGCACAACTAAGGTTATCTCCTCATTTCTTAACCTCAGTCTTTCAGCAGCCTTATGGGTGATGTAGTTTGTATCTGAAGCAAGGTCAATTAAAGTCCCAATTTTCTGCCCTGCATTTGCAGTGACTTGCATCAACATCATAATGACAGGAAGTTCAGCGAGCCCATTTCTCTGCAGTAGGTCAGACCGGCCTGAAGCATCGAATGTCCCCGTGGTCTTGTTGGTGTTGGTAAAAGCTTTCCTGCATCGATCTGCCATTTCTGGGGTAAGTTCAGACAAGATCTCCCTTTGTTCCTCCGTCAGTGTGCTTTCACCTTTGCTGTATTTTCCACTCCTTTCCTCTTCACCTCTTTTGACTTCTCCTTTTGGGCAGAGGAAGAAATGGTGGTCTGGGGCATCGCCTCCCCTTTTACAGTCTTTGTTTCTGCATAGGAAAGTGTCTCTGCAGTATTCATCTTCATCATGGCATCCAAGACATTTCCTGCATGCTCCCAGCTTTCTCAACACAGCTTTCTTTTCAGGCAGATTAAGTCTTTTGAACTTTCTACAGAAGAAGACTTTGTTTTTGTGCCCACTATCACCGCAGACACCACATACCTCATCAAGCTTTTCTTTCTTTGTGGTTTTTGTTGAGGCAATCTTTCTCTCGTACTTGTCAAAACGATCTGTCTCTGTCTTCTCCACAGTCCTTAGCTGTTCGAGTCTCTCTAGTATTTCTTCTTGATTTTTCAGGAACTTCAAGAGCATGTCAAAGTGGTTGTCTGATGTGACGTTGTTTCTAGGTTCAACCATGAACATCAGCCAGTCTCTCTTAATAAAGTCAGGCAACTTACTTTCAATGGATTTGACTACCAGTGGGTTCTTTATGGCTCCAGAGTTTCCTAATTCTGTGAGATCTGCTAGGGCCTTCTCCACTGACTGTATGAGCTCAATGACCTTTCTTGGCTGGTTCCCCTTCACATGTGGCATCTTCTCCAGCTCTTCAAGGATTTCCACAGTGATGGTTAACTTGTTGCCATATCTGTTCACCAGAAATCTGAACATGTCATTGGCAGTGGTATAGGTGGAAAGTCTGAGATCTTTTGAGATTTTGTCATCCACACTCTCCAAGAGTTGAATTTTCTTAACTTCAATTGAACCGGATGGCTCTCCCTGCTTTTGCAGGCTTTCCCAGTCTTTCCTCCATCTGTGATATTCTCTCTTGTTTCCATTGAAGATAGGTAGAGTGATTGGCTGGATTCTCACTATTGGTGTGATAGTTTCACTCCTGTGATTTTCTCATCCCTCGTCCGAGCAGTGGAAAAGTCAGCTTTCCTTAATTCAAGGCTGTAATAGGATGCTCTCACATCCTTGACTCTTCCATCCAGTTCATCCTTTAATTCCGCAGGGATCCATCTCTCCCATGTTGACATTGCTGAGATGGCCTCCTTCACTCTTTTGTCCAAGAGAATGAGGTGCACTTCATAGCCCTCCAAATTGCTGCTTTTCACAGTTACACCAGCCGCTCTATCAGCGGCTTTTTCTGCTTCCAGGATTGCCACATCAAGTTCACTCTTCCTGTACCTTGACCACAGGTTTTTTTGAACAATGTCTCTTATTTCTGCAAACTTTGTTTCACCTTCTTTTACAGATCTGTCAATGTCGGCCTCTTGCTGTTCATCAAGATCTGCCTCCTCATTCTCAGTCTTAATGTTAGCATCCAGTCCAATCTGGTAATCATCATTGGCATTGAGCATCTTTCTGAAACAGTCTGAAAGTTTAGTGAATTCCTCCTTTAATTCCACTTGAAGCATGCTGCTTGCTCCTCTTGAAATGAAGTTGGCTTGTCTGGTGAAGCTGCTTTTTGCAGTGGTCCTCTCTTTTTTGAGCTCCTTGACCGACTTCCCCAGGACATCTTCCGCCATCTTGACTTCCTCTGCGTCAACAGCTTATTTCTGGTTCTGAGGCCGTTTATCCTCAGGGCCAGGCTGCTCCGCGTGGTTTACAACTGTCAAGTCCACCTCTCTTTCCCTCCAAAGGACGCGAGGACAACTCAATTTAAATTTCCAACTCAAAACTTTATTTTCCTTCTAGTTGGTTGGTCAGAGTATTTCAATAGGTTGTAAACCTTTAAAGACAGAGAAACACCGTTCATACCATCAAACACAGAACCAAAAAATTGACATATTAGTCACTTAACCATTTAAATCAACCAATCATACAGTGCAGTTAACATAAACTTGGCCATATAAAGAAACATTTCAAATCACCAAAAAAAGCAAATAAACATTTCACCAACCATTGGCGTCTTTGGACTGAATCCATGAGTGGACTTGGCTCTTTTTTGTTCTTCCCTCGTGTCTCTCTTCTGAAGATTGTTTGCCAGACTGGCTAAATCAGTGCTCACTGATCAGGTGTCAAGCACCAGGTGTCAGGTCCCTCCTTGCTGCTACCAGTGCATTCTGGGAAGTGTAGTTTTTTAGGTCCCATGTCTTGAGATTCAGCTCAACAGTCATAATATTTTCAGATTAAGTTTAAGCCAGTCTGAATGAGCTTCGACTTTATTACTTCCAGTCAATTTCCAAACAGGGGAATGGGGAATTATTTCATTTCAGCTGTCAGAATTGTAAGTGAAAGGCCAGTCTAGAGCCAACACAGGATAAAGGAACCATTCACCACGTAAAATAATTAAAATAGAATCACAACGGATATGGGACCAGTTTACAATGCTGCTCTATTTCCAAGTTCTGTCAATGGAAGAGAGAACAAAAGGACTTTCTCTGGGGCTGCAGCATGTAAACCCACACAGTGAAATGCTTGACGTCTTGTCCGGGATTTTTGAAAAAACCACACGCAACTCACTACACAACTTGTCAGATTACAAGGTTCTACCCAGCCGAAGCCGAAGCCGAAGCCAAATTCCGTGATTTCTCCCTTCCTTGCAAGACTTTACAGAAGGATTTTGAAATCTCCCCCGAAGCCACAATGCCCGAGTGTCACACAAACCTTTTCTTAACTCAAACCCTCCTCCAGAAAGCCACACTGGCAGGAATAGTGCTCAGCTCGCTCACAACATTCCAGTGAATCTTGGATCGGCGACGTGCATTCCTTCCAGTGCTGACTGAGGGGGAACTGTGCCTGGATTTCCAGTGATCGTACAATAACGGATGCATGCTGCACTTTTTACTGGACACATTAACTTCAGCTTTAACTTGTTTATTAGAGTTGGGATTAAGAAACTGAGCAGAGCTTGGCCGAGGATCACCAAGAGGATTACAGCGCAGCGTCGTACCGAGACACCTGTCCTGGCCTGAGTCATGTGGGCAGTAAGGAGCCATACGGAGCTGACCAAGTCATGTTTTAAATCTCTTATTAAAGCTACACTTTATTTCATTTCCAGACACAGCGATTCAAGACGGAGGGAGATGGAGGACTTCGTAATCAGCTGTTATCGTTAACATTACAGGAGACTAAAGTCAGAGTTCCGTTTCTACGGAGAGACGGAAATCGATTTTCTCCGTAAGTCGGAACTCCGGAGAAAATGTAAACAAATCCGTTCCGTGCATCATGACATTGATCAGTTCTTCATAAAGTCATGAATACCAACGACTTTCATGCATGAATCATATTTTTAATGATTCCACTGTTTTTACAACTTGATCTAATAATGCCAATGTTCGTTGCTGTTTCTGTTCTGTGTGTTTTATTAAATCTAATTTCACCTCCATGGTGTGTTGCCCTGTAGGTAGAATTATCAATGTACTTTTATTTTGAAAAAGCCTTTATTTTGAAGTTGTCGATAGACAGTTGTCACTTCCTGTCCGCTATTTTGATGTTTAGCTTTACACCTGCACATGCTTTTCTGGATGCACAGCTCTCTATTTTGTAAATGTCCTAAGTAATTAACTTCATTTTTGGACTTCCTGGTGAAGTTAAAAGGATTTATTTACACGTATTTATGTTGCTTTATCCTGGTTTTGTTGCAGTTTTCACTCTGTAATGTCTATCAAGAACCACAGTAAAGACGTCAAGTTTACTGCGACTCACGATTCATTTTGGACGAGTTTAACTAGTCAGATAGCTGCAGCTTTACGTTGCAGTGAAGACGGCTTTCCTTTTCTTCCAAGCATGGAAGTGGGAAAAGCCCGGGTCACAGCCACAGGAATGAACGTGGTGCAGCTGGATGATATTGGTTATACTGGTGAGCAGAGAAATGCGTTTGGTGAGCAGGCGAAGGGAAATCCGGGGTTATTTTTCTCAGACTGCAGAGCACCTGTCAGGACAGACAGATGGAAAAGTGAAGCCGAATGTGTTGCTTTAAATTAAAGAGTCATTTGAGCTGATTAACGGTGATCACCATCAGCATTCCGTAACACCAGCGGGGAAATAAACAACTGGAGAACCTCTGCTCAGCTGTCAGCAGTCGATCTGATCACCAATCAGAACAAACGTTGTAAAGATGTTTGACACAGATCTGTTGCAGATGTTCCAGAACCACCTGCGATAGACGAAGTAGTGACCATATCTATTTTATTATTTCTATATATTTTAAGGCTTTATAAACCCGCCCCACACACCGCAGAGCAACACCATTCAGCCATCAGACGCCTATGTGAAACAGACAAGATGGTTTTTATACTGGGTGTCCCAAAAAATTTGACATCATTTCGCAGGCCAATAATTTCAGCAATTCTTGTTGAAATTACCTCAAATTTTCACAGAATGTATAGAAACAGATCAAGATTTTATATTGAATGTTTTTGTTCTGTTTTCAGGCTGAGCCATACCGTTCACTCCCAAAGAGAAGTCATATCGTGTCTTGGAATATGCTCGTACACAGTCACCCAAGACTGTCCAGCGTGTCTTCAATGCAAAATTTAGAAAAACTTCGCCAACTGGCAAACAAATTTGGACTCAGTCCCATAATAAACTCATGATGTTCAACATCTAAACTGTTCAATTTCATTGAGCTAGACTTAGTAGTTTTCAAGATAATTGCTTTTAAAATGATGTCATTTTTTTGGGACACCCAGTATATTTTTTATATTGTTTCATTTTTTTAGGCTAGAAAATGCTTATTTTACCTTAACAACAATTAAAACAATGCAGCGATGGCAGAGCCGGTCTATGACTGTTGTGCTGCAATGCATGATGGGAGTTGGGGGTGTTGGGTGTTTAAATGTCATTATTGTGGTTTATGTTAGTGTTCCAGTGTTGGAAGTGTTTGTGTTTTATTGTGTTTTTGTGGTTTAGTCAGCCTGGTTAGTTTGGTTCAATGTTATGTTGTCACGACTGTGATGTGAAGTGTGTTTGATCACTTCCTCCTCTCTCCGTGTGTCAAAATAAAAGCATCTGCCAGTAAAAGGCAGATATCCTTTCTCCAGCGTCGTTCTTCAACACAGCTTGTCGTAATAATAAATACATAAAAATACCCATATACCGCAAAATCCCATGATATAACGAAAAATCCACGCTACAGTGAGACCATGAAATGTGAACTGCGATATGGTGAGGGACCACTGTAAATCCAAAGAAACAAATTCAAAAAATGTTCTGATCATGGGTCATTAGAGAGATAAAAAACTCCCTGTCCATTAGAGTGGTTCTGCCTACCAGTTAGGGGTACAACATTCCTAACAACAGACCCAGAACTAACATCACTTCCACACAGAACCCTCTCGTTTATCTCAGGATTATTCTGAATGTTCTGGTCACGGTTTCCTCTTTCATTCAGGCTGCTGCTGCAGGTCACAGAGAATCTCATCTGCAACGTCGGTTCAGTATGCATCGCAGCTAAACCATGGAATTACACTGTTCTGCATCAATGTGTGCAATAAAATACAAACTACAGGCAGCTTTTCCTTCTCACATGCTCTCCGGACTTCGTGCTCATGCTTTGGTTATCTGGCTCTATTTTTAGGAGCAGTTTGATCGTCGGCCACAGCGTTGTTTGAATAGATGTCAGATCAGATAAGGCGTCCTGGATGATTAAAACTGACTGCAGATGTGGAGTATCATTTCTGACTGCATTTAAGACTCTGTTAATTTCAAAATATAGCATTAGGAATCATTTTTGTAAAGCATACAGGACACAAAAAAAACACCACAGTATTTAGTATCAGAGGAGAATTTAAGTTTGAAGGAGGTAATTAGGATTAAACCAACAGAGCTGTGAAATATAAATAATTCACAGCAGTAATGTCGTACATATGTCACCGAAAGCTAACACATGTAAGCTAGCTGGAGGGCAACTAAACCTGTCTGTTTGCTTCTGCTGATTAATGAAATAATAACCGCTTTAATGTCACCTGTGGCACTTCTTCCTGTTTAGCATTTAGCACTCATTCAACAAACTGCTTAAACACTATTAACACATTTATTTTAGGCATAGATTTAGTCTCTTTTACATCAAATCCTAATCAAAATGTGATGCATGTAGAGTTTCCAACCACAGCCCGAGAACATGAACGATCTCAGGTGTTTTTAACCACTTAACCCTCCTGTTGTCTTCATTCACGGTCACCAAAAAAAAATTGTTTCCTTGTCTGAAAAAAAATCCAAAAATCCAGCAAAAAAATTCTCCAAATTTCTGAAAATTTGCAAAACCTTCAGGAAGAAAATTTCAATAATTCCTTAAAAGTTTCCCTTAAAACTTTTATTTTAAAAAATCCCCCAAATTTGGCAAGAAAATTCTTGTAAATATTTTCAAAAACTGAGTAAAAATCTTCCAAAAAATCCTAAAAATATGTAAAGTGATTCCATATACATCAGTAAAACTTCTAATATTTTCTTTAAGAACATTCACATAAAAATCAACCAAAATCCAGCGAATTTTGCTGGATTTTGGTTGATTTTTATGTGAATGTTCTTAAGAAAATTTTTAACATTTCTTTTTTTCCACCAAAAAATGTTCAAAGATTTCCCTGAAATGTTGAAAATGTGGACATCAGAAGTTTCACTGTGAAAATATATATTTTTTTCCACATTTTCAAACTTTAAAACGGGTCAATTTGACCCGCAGGGCGACATGAGGGATAACACATTTTAGGCATAGATTTAGTCTCTTGATATAAAACTATAATGTTAATTATTATGAGAAGAATCCCAGCAAACTAAATCAAATTCTAACTACATCAATCATGTGATGCATGTAGAGTTTCCAACTACAGCCCGAGGAGATGAACGATCTCAGGTGTTTGTTTAACCACTTAAAGATCTTCAAACTCGATAAAGCTCGAGAAATTTAACATCGCTTTCAACATCAAAAGACAGAAAACATCTGCCTTAAAAACAGAAAATGTAATTCTTTCTGACAAGGGGCCATTATTAAGTAAAAAGGAATTCTGTCTGAGTTCACTGATCCCACCTCAATTATGTAATTCTTTCTGACTCCAGGGGTAAAACCTGTGAACATCTTTGGTGAGTTACCGAGGTCGGAGGCCAGTGAAGATTACACTTCTTCTGGCTCTAGTCTGCACTTCTTTCAACACCGCCGACACTCGGTTGAGAAACACTGGAAAAAGGAAGCACCCCTTTATTTGGCTGTCAGACAAACAATGTGAGACTTGTAATCTGTACAGTGAATCTGCATAATGAATTTAAGAACAGCAGCGTTTAAATTCCAACCAGTTCCCTCTGATAATCAGCACACGATCACTGGGTAGCGTTTAAAGTGAGAAACTGTTTTACTGAGAGCTCTGCAGTAACATGGCTGTTAGTATTAAAGCAACAAGTGAAAACAAATGCCTCATCTAATTTGATTACTAAAACATTCAAATCAGCGAGGGCACACAGAAAAAGAGACATAAAATGACTGGATTTCCTTTCAACTCATGAAAGCCTACCCGATTGGTTTCAGACAATGCACACTGGCCTAATTCCTTCTCTGAAACCACACTCTGGGTCGCTTTGAAGCTCGGAGTAATCACAGAAACCGAGAGAGAAAACACAAACAGGAACACCTGACATCTATTGTAGACCACCAGCTGGTGAAAGGCACTCAGTTTCTAGGCAACTCCTCTCAGTTTTAGCTGCTAATTGTGCTTTCAGGAAAGCATAACCACACATAAATAATACAGAGAGGAAGCTAAGCTGTGATGAAGCCGCTCACCCATGACCTACAATCTCTTTGGAGCTATAATGAGCGAGCCGGGATCTCAATCTAAACAGTTATTGTCTGACAAAGCAGCCATTTGCCATATGACTCCTGAACATCACAGCCCGACGCCCTGCATGCAAACGGCACATTTCTCTTCCAGGAGAATAAAGTTACAAACAACCTCTGCTAAACACGTAATGCAGGAAAACCGGATCTGAGGTCTGATCTGAGCAACGAAGCCAAGTTTTCACACTAGGAGACACAGACTCAGCTGTATCTTTAACCCTCCTGTTGTCCTCATTTACAGGCACCAAAAAATATTGTTTCCTTGTCTGAAAAAAATCCAAAAATTCTGCAAAAAAATTCAACAAATTTCTGAAAATTTGCAAAACCTTTCAGGAAGAAAATTCCAAGAATTCCTTAACAGTTTCCCTTAAAAGTTTTACTTAAAAAAAAAAATCCCCCAAATTTGGCAAGAAAATTCTTGTAAATATTTTCAAAAAATGATTAAAAATCCTCCAAAAAATTCTAAAAATATCTAAAGTGATTCCATATATATCAGTAAAACTTCTAATATTTTCTTTAAGAACATTCACATAAAAATCAACCAAAATCCAGCAAAATTTGCTGGATTTTGGTTGATTTTTTTTTCTGAATGTTCTTAAGAAACATTTTTAACATCTTTTTTTTTCCACCAAAAAATGTTCAAAGATTTCCCAGAAATGTTGAAAATGTGGACATCAGAAGTTTCACTGTTAAAATATATATATTTTTTCCACATTTTCAAACTTTAAAATGGGTCAATTTTGACCTGCAGGACGACACGAGGGTTAAAGCTGCAGTTCATTTTGCCTTTATTTTTGTCATTTTGTGTTTTGCTTTATTCATTGTGTTGTGTAACGTTTGTCTGCTTTTTTTCATTTTGTTTCTCGCTTTTGTCATTTTTTGTCTAATTTTTGTCATTTGTCCATTTTTTTGTGACTTTGTCATGTTTTTGTCTAATTTTTTGTCCCATTTTTGTTTTGTTTTGTGTCGTTTGTCTCATTTTTTGTCATTTTGTGTCTCGCTTTTGTCATATTTTGTTTTGTTTTTGTTGTTTTTTTACCTGACTTTTGTCATATTGATCATAAAGTAAAATCCTCCATGGTTCAGTTCCAGGTGACTAAATGTTGTGTTCCTTTGTAGACACTCTGTGATCTGGAAGTTGTAATGTGGAAATGATAAACTGAATGCACTTTTTTTTGCACTAAAACAAAGGAACCACCAGGAGTTGTGGTTATTTATCGGTTATTCTGCTGTGGTTTTACTGGTCCGACCCACTGGAGATCAGACTGGGCTGAATGTCTCCCATGGACTAGAATGAGTTTGAGACGGCTGTTACAGTCATATACTGAAAATCAGAGTTGAGATCTTTGATTATACAGAAGCAAAAAGGTACGTGGAGTTTCACCACAGCATGAGAGGCTTTACCTGTGGAGACATTTGATGAAAGGACAACATACATTAGTCAGGAGGCTGCTCCATCATGGGAAGTAGAAGTGACATAAAAAGACAGAAGGCTGACGGGACCGCGGGGTAGAGGACCGAGTCAAGAGAAGTGAGCTTACCAATTTGCTCACTTATGAAGCAGTGGCCTAATTTGCCCAGTGAGGCAAAGTCACCCGGAAGAAAAACCCTCTTTTTAATACCACAATGCAAAAAGTAAAACTAGACCCACGGTGGTCAGAGCTGTGGGTTTGATTACAGCCTCTGCGTGAGTCCGAACGCTCATTTCTCTCTCGCTGTTGGCAAAACCGCTGCGTCATCAATTTCTAACAATTAACTCGGTGAGTAAAACCCAGGAAACTAAAACCCAAGTGCTGAAATAAAAACTGAATTAGATTTTAGTGGTTTCTTTGTGTGTTATACATCTATTGTATTATTATGAGGGTTTTAGAGTTTTACAGAGAAATCCAGCTGCCCTTCAAAGCAGTCAGCATGTTCACTGTTATGATGCTAATTGAGCTGGAAAACACTTCACATGTTTCACATCCCAGAGTGGTCAAACTGGAACACCAACACAGCTGAGGCTGATGGGAATGGGACTGTGGTATTTTGCAGGTACTTGATGATAAACCACATCACTGGACAAAAAGCTTCATACAGGAAGAACAGTTTGTCCTGACAGGGACATAAACATGCCGGAATGTTCGGACTACTGAGCGCACCTGAATATAAAAACTAAATTTAAAAAGAAAAATAAATGTATACATATATAGGCCGTACCTGTCTACAAGCCGCAGGTGTCCACGTTGTACCATGAGATATTGACACAGAAATATTGTTTGAACTTTTAATTAAAGCGTGTTTTTTCACACGCTTTAATACGGCACCTCTGAAAGCTTCTGTCGTCTTTTTGTGTTGAGTTGGTGCCTCTCCAGTGTCTCACCATCAATGCCAAACTAACGTACAGCAGCTCCATTTCCTTCAACAGGCAGATTGATTTCCTTTAACTTTTTAAGATTTGTATTCATTTTTTGAAAATATTTCCAAGAAATTTCTTGCCAAATTTGGGGGATTTTTTTTTTTTTTTTTTAAAGAAAATTTTTAAGGGAAACTTTTAAGGAATTTTCTTTCTCAAGGTTTTGCAAATTTTCAGAAATTTGGGGAATTTTTTCAGACAAGGAAACTATATTTTTTGGTGCCCGTAAATGAGGACAACAGGAGGGTTAAAGATACAGGTGAGTCTGTGTCTCCTAAACGTTCCACCCTTCATTATTACCTCCGGCTTCACTCTGAACACCAACCTCAGCCAACAAGCAGATGGAGAAACTAGAGTATTGTTGTGGTAGATGGCAGATCCGGAAACGACTCACTAAAAAGAGTTGGCATCATTTGTCGGCGCTCAGCTGAGGTATTTGGCCGGTGGGCTAGATGGCGGGCTGGTGGAGCGGCTAACATACAGCAGGTGGTGTGCTACACTTTCCTCTGGTCTTGGTTCAGCTTGACCTTGTCAGTCTAATTCCTTCCTCTGCTCTCCGGCTCAGCGTGCTGCTTGGAGGTATTGTTTGTTGCTGACGGGGTGGGGGCTGGGGTGGAAGTGCACTGGGGCGGGCTGTCGGGTATCAGGGGGATTGGAAGCTCTCCATTTAGAGGCAGGGAAATGTGAACATACCTTCATGTTTACTGCAGACTGAATGTGTTGAACGCCTATTGGAGGGACCGCCTGAGCATAATTCATTCTACTAGAAAACAGAAAGCAGGAAGCAGACTATTCTCTCTGCTTGGCTGGTTCAGGAGATCGTTTGTGGTTTCACAGTGTGTGGTTTGTGGCTGGATGTTCTTCCAACACATAACAATGCAACTTATCAATGGTCTAAGGACAGGAGGGGCTGTATGCCGAACAAACAGCAGAGCTCCTGAACCCTGTAAGACATGTAAATTTATAATAAATAATAAAAATTTCAAATTATGCATATATAGAAAAAACTAGCAAAAAAATAAACAAAATAAACCAAAGAAATACACATATACACACATATATATACATATATATACATATATATGTGTGTGTGTGTGCATGTATATATATATATATATATGGAGCTATGGAGCGGACCAAATATTCAGATGTTTGTCATTAATGAGGCCTGAATATCCGCAGCCCAGAAACTGCTATTTGGGCCAGCCCTAATATATATATATATATATATATATATATATATATATATATATATATATATATATATACACACACACACACACACACACACACACACATATATATATAAATACACATATATATACACACACACCGAAATATAGAAGAAAATGAGCCAAAAAAAGAGAAAAAACATAAATAACATTTAAAATAAATAAATTTAAAAAAAAACTGATGTTGTATTTCTGCAACAGTGGGTTTTACAGGGTTAACTCCAATTTATCATTGGTGATGTTGGACCTAAAAATAAAAGCCGCTCAGCTTGACTTATCTGTAGTACAACACTGAATACTGGCAGGAGGGCTGCAACCAACAATTACTTCCATTATTGACTGATCTCCCTGTTATTATTCTTGTCAATAAAATGTCAGAAAATCAAAAAACAGTCCGAACCTCACTTGAATTATTCACTATTTCTATCGCTAATGCTGTAAATATGTATGAAGATTAAATTCCATCAGCTGCACTAACTAAATCCCATCTCCATGCTGACTCTGGTTCTACTGGTGATCCTCTTCCCCGCCTCCCATTTCTCATCCTCCCACCCGGCCATAGGTCAGCTGACAACAACAGTATCTATTACAACAATAAGCCACATTCTTGTCAAGGTCACCCACTTGCGTCCAACAGGGAGAGGAGCTGTGCTGGCAGCAGAAATACAGATAAGCTAAGCTGAGCCGACCAGGATTTCTCTCTCCATAGTCATAAATCTTATCTCACAGTAAAGGGAAACCTGACAACAAACTGAGAGGCTGTCATCAACAGCTCAGCCACCTAGATTCCCACCCAAATACCAATGATTCAGACTTCTTACAAATCCCAGGCTTGGGAAGAAACTAGCGACCTGTGTAGTCGACTTTATGTTTCCAGTTCAGAGTAACGTTGACAGCCGTGACCAGAAATGCAGCTTCACAGACCAAACCTGATGCATTAAAAGCCCCAAAGCAGCTCGCTTTAAGTTGAGGAGGAATAAAAGCTCCAAGACATGCTATCCATAAACCTTATCAGCTAAGCAACAAAAAACATTTTACTAGTCCCACATATCATACAAGAAAAACAAGTTGTTATTGAGGCTGTGAGATTTCTCCAGAGCCCCTAACCTCAGACTATTTATAGCCGCTCTGCTGTGGGTGGTGCCTTCACCAAACACTAGAAAGACAATCCTAAGCCACACATCAATCAACACACTTTTCTGTAAAAGAAAAAGTGCAACTGATGCCAAATTACTGTCTACTGCAGGGCTGTAAACATGGAAGTGACAACTTAGTTGTTGGTCAAAAAGTAACGCTATTCTATGGTTTTAATCAACTACTGCAGGGGGGGTCCAACATGTGGCCCGCGGGCCAAAAGCGGTCCTCCAGAGGGTCCAATCCGGCCCTTTAAGTGTAAAAATTCCAGAGAAGACATTAACTGCAGATTGTAAATTAGTAAAACTATAAATTTATAATCATTTCTAGACCGTGACAAGTTGTTTGGATCAGAAAGTAAAATACTAGATTGTTCTTTGTTCTTTTGTCATTTTGTGTCTCATTTTTGTAATATTTTGTCTCGTTTTTGATTTTTGTCTGACTTTTGTCGTTTGTCTCATGTTTTGTCGTTTTGTGTTTCCTTTTTGTGTCACTTGTGTTTTTTGTCTTATTTTTGTCATTTTGTGTTTTGCTTTATTCATTGTTTTTTGATTTGCTTGTGTCGTTTGTTTTTTTGTCATTTTGTTTCTCGCTTTTGTCATTTTTTGTGTCAATTTTGTCGTTTGTCTCATTTTTGTAATATTTGATCTTGTTTTTGTTGTTTTTTTGTCTGACTTATTTTTGTCATTTTGTGTTTTGGTTTATTCATTTTGTATATCATTTGTGTCGTTGTCTACTTTTATTCATTTCATTCCTCGCTTTTGTCCATTTTTTTGTTGCTTTGTAACTTTTTTGTCAAATTTTTTGTCTCTTGTTTTATTTTGTGTCATTTGTCTAATTTTTTGTCTCTTTCTTGTTTTGTTTTGTGTCATTTGTCTAATTTTTTGTCTCTTTCTTGTTTTGTTTTGTGTCATTTATCTAATTTTTTGTCGTTTTGTGTCTCGTTTTCACTATACTGTGTCTCATTTTTGCAACATTTTGGATTGTTTTTTGTTTTTTTGTCTGATTTTTGTTATATTGATCATACAGTAAATCCTCTGTGGTTCAGTTCCAGGTGACTAAATGTTGTGTTCCTTTGTAGACACTCTGTGACTTGGAAGTTGTAATGTGGAAATGATAAACTGAGGCTGAATGTTGATGAAACTGAATTTATTTTTCTTCAGAAATTTCAGGTTGTTCGTGATGTTTGGTGAAAGGATAATTCCTTAAATGGGAAAAATGTATTTTTTTGCACTAAACCAAAGGAACCATCAGGAGTTGTGGTTATTTCTAGGTTCTTCTGCAGTGGTTTTACTGGTCCGGTCCACTGGAGATCAGACTGGACTGAATGTGGAACCTGGACTAAGATGAGTTTGACTCTCCTGATCTATTGTTTTGTGCTATTTGAACAGCCAACAGTGTATGTTAAACTCAACACAACACCGACTTGTTACCGTCAGTGTGGGTGGCAGCTGGTGGAAACTTAGAGAGCTGGATGATGTATTAACTCGAATTTGGCAATACGCTCGAGTGTAAATAATAAAACATTAACAAAATGGTAAATATAGCAACACAACAGCTAGCAGATTAGCTCCCAGATTCCCTTCCAGGCTCGTTGGCTCAGAGGAAACGTAGTAGAGGTTTGAGCTGCTGAGAGAGAGAAGCAGATGATGGAGGTGCAGAGGTGAAGGCCAACGTTGTAGGAGGAGAAATGTGTTTCTGTACATGTGGAGGAGTGTTCTGCAAGCAGTGCTGGAGCTGCATTCACCACTCAGGCCCTCACGCTGCTACTTTAACTAGGGCTTGCTACTCTGATTGACCTCTGCTGCTGGCTGTCTCATTGAACCGTGTCTATCTTAATGGACGGTGATGTGCACTATTACCGAGTGCCAGTAGCTCCTGCACTACAGCCTCAAAACCCTACAGACTCTTACACCTTCATACAGCTCAGGGCAGCGACCATTGTAGCTCTCACCACATGACATTTCAACACTCACTGGTGAAAAGGCAGCTCACTAGAAGCATCACAGGAGTGTCAAACTCATCCTCATTCAGGGGCCACATTCAGGACCGGACCAGTAAAACCACAGCATAATAACCCATAAATAACCACAACTTCTAATGGTTCCTTTGTTTTAGTGAAAAAAGTACATTCTGAAAATGTTCACATTTAAGAGATTATCTTTCTACAAAACATCATGAACAACCTGACATTTATGAAGAAAAATAAGTTCAACTTCATAGCATTCAGCCTCAGTTTATCCTTTCCACATTACAACTTCCAGATCAGTGTCGACAAAAGAACACAACATTTAGTCACCTGGAACTCAACCAGAGAGGATTTAATTTAAGATCAATATGACAAAAGTCAGACAAGAAACAACAAAACGACAAAATATTACAAAAATGAGAAACAAAATGACAAAAAATGAGACAAACGACACAAAACAAAACAAAAAAAGAGACAAAAAATTTGACAAAAAAGTTGCAAAGTGACAAAAACGATGCAAAAAATGACAAAAGCGAGAAACAAAACAACAAAAAAGTAGACAAACGACACACAAAACAACAAATAAAGCAATACGCAAAATGGCAAACGTAAGACAAAAAAAAACACAAACGAGAGAAAAAGGAAACAAAATGACAAAAAACAGACACAAAACGCCAAAAACATAAGACAAACAACAAAAGTCAGACAAAAAAACAATATAAACAAGACAAATATTACAAAAATGAGACAAAAAGGAAACACAAAACGACAAAAAACAGAAACAAAACGACAAAAACAAGAAACAAAACGACAAAAATGTGAGACAAACGACAAAAATCAGACAAGACGAAAGCAACAAAATAATACAAAAATGAAACACAAAACAACAAAACAACAATGAACAATCTAGTATTTTACTTTCTGATCTAAACAACTTGTCATGGTCTACAAAATATTTTAAATTTATAGTTTTACTAATTTACAATCTGCAGGTAATGTCTTCTCTGGAATTTCTACACTTTGAGGGCCGGATTGGACCCTCCGGAGGACCGCTTTTGGCCCGCAGGCCTCATGTTGGACACCCTTGGTGTAGCAGGAAAAATTACCACACGGTGTATTTTCTGATCCGCCTTGTTTTGATAGTCATAGTTTGGGACTGACTTGGGTGTGATCCAGGGAGTTAAGTGAGAAACCTTTTCTGACCTGGAAATAAAACCTACTTCAGCGAGCACCAAATCAATCTAAAAGCAGTTTGAGAGGCTTTAAAGCTACTCAGTAGTAGGGTTGTCACGATTTCAATTTTTTGAGCCACGATTATTGTGGAAGGAAATATTGCGATTTTACGATTATTCACGATTATCGACATTATGAAAGAAAAAAACCCACTGTTTGTATTTAAATAAACTCTTTAATAATACTTAAACTTTTAAACATTTACTGTTCTTATAAAATAAAATAAATTGTTCCAACACGTCTTTGTAGTAAATAAAAGTGCAAATTACATTACAAAACAGTCACTAACTTGAGGAACTTAAAGGCTTCTTTAGCTGCCATCATTAAAACAAAAGTTAGTGAGTAAATTCTAGTAAGTTCTAGTGAAGTGCCTCTTTGAGACTTATGTATTATGGAATGTTGCAATTTAATGTATGGTTGATAACGTAGTGTTTACTTTGTAAATCAAACAAAACAAAAAGACAAAAAGAATACATTTAAAGATTCTAAAAACACTTCATTTTAAGCTTTAAATATCCTCCACAATTTTAGACAATATAACTACAGAAAAAAGGATAAATGGGAGGCTTATTTATTTTTACTAAAACGTTTATATAAACAATTCACCACTAATTTTACAACAATTAATCAAAACACCCGGATCATTTCCCAGGGAAAACTCTAGAGTCTGACAGGAGGTCCAGGCAGACAGACAGCCTCCCTGTCCTGGAGGTTACTGTCTCCTCCACTACCACTGTCAGCGGGCAGCGGGGCTTCCCGGACCACACTCCCTGCTGAGGGGACCGGACCGACAGCATCTTCGGAGGAGGTCACGGGCTTCCGGAGCCAAAACAACCGGCGGGTCGGGAGCTCCGGTTCCCTCCTGCGCTCCCATTCCCCACCCGCCGCGGCCCACCGCCTTCCCCTCGCCTGCGGACGCAGGAAAGCAGCCCGGCTGTGACGGGCGGGGAGTGTGTGTGTGTGCGCACGGCGAGCCGGAAACCCAGAAATAATTTTTTCTTTCTGTGCGACCCGGTACGGGCCGCAGACCGGTGGTTGGGGATCACTGCTGTAGTGTTGCCTACACACGTGCATTAGGCCTACGTCATTGCCCCCCCCCCCCCCCTTATTTTTGAAACTTGTGGAAAAAGTTGTTAGAAGCGCTGCACTGGTTGGCACTAACGCGGTGTTTGCTGTACTTTTTTATTGGGAAATGATGATTTTACCTTGACTTGGACATACAGCGATGGATGATTTTCACGAAGATGCTGTATCATGTTGGTTGTATTCGCGCCTTTTGCTGCAACTTTGCGACGACAGGCTTTGCACGTGGGGTGCCCATCCACGAAAACCTCACCTTTAGCATCTTTTGGATACCCAACGTGATCCCATACTGCTGATTTGAGTCGCTTTTTGGGAGGATGCAAGTCCGGAGGAGCACCCCCGTCAGCCATCCTCAATTTAGCGGTGAGTGAATTCAGTGATGCCGATTAGACAGGAGCGCGCGCACAGGCCAAGGAGCCACTCTCTCTCCACTCTCCACTCAGCGCAGCTCATGCTTCTTGCATTGCACCTCTCGCGAGGCTTTTCTACGGATAATCGTGGTTGCGAAAAATGTGACGAATATCTATTTATAATCGTGGTTATTGTAAAACCGGTTAACCTTGACAACCCTACTCAGTAGACACACTATGACGCAACTACAAAAGCAAATTGAGCCCTTGAATGTTTCTGAGGCACTTAAACGTGCCGCCACGTGTCAGCACAATACAGTAAAGACATCACGGTGTCAGAACTGCTGGTGGATCTCTAAACAAATTCTGTGCCCTTCAGATCATTAAAAGCACTAATAAAGTCAGGAGGCGGTGATGCAGGAGCAGGAGTGAAGTGAAACCCAGTATATCACACCAAATCTCCCCTCTCAGCCGGCCGCTTAGCAGAGGTCTGCTGCTCTCAGGCATCAGTTTGATGACCTTGTTAGTTTGAGTGCCTAATCTGTTAATGCCCTGATAAAAATAAACAGTCAGTGCAGTCATTGTCGTCCCTCTACTCCCTCCTGCTCCGTCTGCAGCTGCTGTCCATAAACACAGATGATACCTCCGTCTTTATTTATCCTCAGGACTTACTGTCACACTGACGCTCTGTAGAGCTGGTGGGGGTGTTTGGGGGTCGGCTTCATGTCGTGTTAGTTAAAGATAAATGCCTTCTAATGGAGGCTGACGTGTGTTGTTCATACAAGTAGCTTCAAGTTTTGCAACATAATTGAAAATGAGTTCATAAAAATCACAAAACCCAACGATATTTACAGTATTAGTCAGCAGAACACCAGTCAGAAAGATATTTGTATTTGGCTTTTATAAGATTTTTAAGTACCTTTTTAAGTTCTTTGCCTCTTTGGTGCTTAATAATTCATACCAACACTAGATCTGAGAGGAGAGTGGGATTAATAATTAAACTCTCAGTATGTATATTAGGAATTCTTCAAAAGACTCAGTCGACCAGTCAGTGATGGTTTTTCCAGGCTTTACTCTGCACTTCCATGAAGAACAATCAGCTCTGAAGCTACAAACGGCACGACTAATCAGCTGTAGAGTTTAGTAACTCAAATCAGACGGATTCATTCATCTCCACTAAATTAGAACTAAATAGACTGTAGAGCCTGAAGGTCATCCATTCATCCATCCATCCTTTATCTATCATCCATCCATCCATCCATCCATCCATCCATCCATCCATCATCCATCATCCATCCATCCATTCTTTATCTATCATCCACCCATCTACCCATCCATCCATCCATCCATCCATCCTTTATCTATCATCCATCCATGCATCCTTTATCTATCATCCATCCATCATCCATCCATCATCCATCAGTCATCCATCCATCCATCCATCCATTATCCATCATCCATCCATCCATCCTTTATCTATCATCCATCCATTAATCCATTATCTATCATCCATTCATCATCCATCCATCCATCCATCCATCCTTTATCTATCTATCATCTAGCCATCCATCCTTCCATCTTTTATCTATCATCCATCCATCATCCATCCATTAATCCATTATCCATCATCCATCCATCCATCCTTTATCTATCATCCATCCATTAATCCATTATCTATCATCCATCCTCTGTCCATCCATCCATCCATCCATCCATCCATCCTCTATCCATCCACCCATACCCATCCTCCATCAATCCATCCATCCTTTATCTATCGTCCATCCATCCATCCTTTATCTATCATCCATCATCCATCCATCCATCCTCTATCCATCCATCCATACCCATCCTTTATCAATCCATCCATCCTTTATCTATCGTCCATCCATCCATCCTTTATCTATCATCCATCCATCCATCTATCCATCCATCCATCCATCCAGTATCTATCCACCACTTAATCCTCATTAGGGTCCTGGGGGGTGGAGTCTATCCAAGCTGACTGAGGGTGAAGGTTCACCTGGACAGGTAACAGCCTATCACAGGGCTACACATACGGCGCTTTTCCACCAGCACCTACTCGGCTCTACTGGGTTTGTGAGGTTTTCCATCAGGATGTAGTACCAGCTACTATTTTAGTTCCTACTGGGCCGGAGTTCCCAGCGAGCTGAGTCCAGACGATAATGTGACGTCTACAGAGTGCAGGCCACTGATTGGACAGGGAGTGATGACACATGAGAGTGACTCCTTCATGAAAACTGGCGACAGCGACGGCGTGGATTGCTCTTCATGGAACTTGGTAAAATTTGAATATGACAACCACACCTGTACCGCCGACAAATGAAGAGGTCGCCTCCATGTCCTCCATTTTTGTGTTGCGTTTGTGTCGCACACAAATAACATTAAGGACTTCTGAGCTGTTGTGCTATGACGACTCCACCCACGATGAGGTGGTACTCACTGGAGTGGGTGCTGGTGGAAAAGCATCTTTAGAATCACCAATGAACCTCAGCATGTTTCTGGACTGAGAGGAAGCTGGAGAACCTGGAGAATTCCCACACATGTAGAGGAGAACATGGAGACTCCATGCAGGAAGATCACAGGAAGGCCGGGATGCGAACAGGGGATCTTCTAGGTGCAAGGCGACAGAGCTAACCACTGAACCACTGTGCAGCCCAGTCTGAAGGTCATGCACTGAAACAAAGCCTGTGAATTCTTACATCGTATTTTTTATGTATATTGAATGTCTCATTATTCAGCAATAACCAAATTCCCAGGACCTCTGGACTAATATCCTCAGCTATATTATTAACAACAAAAACACCATAATAATTGTGACATACGACTAAACGGAGAGATTTAACAGCATAACGTCTCACTCTTCAAGGGATACATAAACCTAATGGATATGATTAAACATAATTTAGTTTTCCAGATGGACAGAGAGGCCCGACTTACCAAACATAATTGAATGTGCGAGCTCAGCTCATCGCCAAGGACTAAACAACTCCCCAGCCTCCACTCCAAACAGGAGCTCATTTCCATATTAACTCCACCTTTATTGATCCACTCACACGTCCTCTCCTATTGCCACTACACCGACACACTACAGCTCTTCTGGGACATTTGGAAAGAGTGCAATGTAGTAGAAGAAAAGCACTAAGGACTCTAACTATCAGAGAAAAGCAGCGGGTAAAAGCTTGTTCTTTGAGTGGAGAAGAGACGGTCATCTCAGCAGCAATAATTCAGGAAGACTGCCAGTCATACATCCAGTTAGAGAGGAATCACGTCCATTCTTTGCATCTGTGCACCAATTAAGACTAATGCAGAAACTCAGCTGAATGTCGCTCTATTGGTTTCAAGCTCATGTTTACAGTTTTGGTTAATTTTCGGCGTTCTCGTAGCTTTATTTTCACCCACAGCAGGCAGTTTTCAGCTCTAAAAACCTCCTGTACAGTACCTGCTCGGCAGCAAACAGCAGGCAGACACAATAACACAGCAGCTGGTGAACACAGTGGAGCATTTAGCACTTAAAGAGCTGCTTATTTCCCTCAGGAGTTGGTAGAGACCAAAAACAGAGCTAAAAGAGAGGGAACACTGGACTGGCGAACACAAACACTTGAAATGGAAAGTCAAGTTTCTTTGGAATTAGCACCTGGGTGCTAATCTTAGCAGACAATGATATGTCAACGTTGAGCTCAGGACTTGTTCCAGCTGCCCAGAGGAAGTCAGTCTCAGTAATAAATGCTATCAGACGCTATAACCTTGGTTTCCTTTCATGTTTTATGGCTGAAGCGTGCTATCCTGTTTGGAACAAGCTTTCATTACAGATCCAGAACAATGGGTAACAGCCAGAAAAAAAAAACTATTATTGTCACCAAAAAAAAGGCTGTAAATTGTGTTTTTTTAAGGTCCAACCCGTCACTGTAGAAAATAACCAGAGCACTGTGTTTAGAATTTGTATGGGTGTATTTTAACCCAAACCAGGAGCTTCATTTAACTGTTAACCAAATATTTCTGTCACTGTAACACAAAAGCAAACAGCCACAGGAAAACACAGACATGGAAACACAAATCAAAGGAAACACAGACTGAAACACATCTGAACCCGTATATTTTACCCAAAATATCATATTTATTCTAAATGCAGCAAATAAGTTTTGGTGCCTAAACTTAGCCAAGTATTTTCTGTAGCGTAAGAGTCCCAAAGAAGGATTCCATGTCACAGTTCTGTTGTTTTAGCCCTCATGTCGTCCTGCGGGTCAAATTGACCCGGTTTAAAGTTTGAAAATGTGGAAAAGATATATTTTCACAGTGAAACTTCTGATGTCCATATTTTCAACATTTTTGGGAAATCTTTGAATATTTTTGGTGGAAAAAAAGAAATGTTAAAAATATTCAACCAAAATCCAGCGAAATTCGCTGGATTTTGGTTGATTTTTATGTGAATGTTCTTAAAGAAAATATTAGAAGTTTTACTGATATATATGGAATCACTGTAGATATTTGTAGGATTTTTTTTGGAAGATTTTTACTAATTTTTTGAAAATATTTACAAGAATTTTCTTGCCAAATTTGGGGGATTTTTTTTTTTTTAAATAAAACTTTTAAGGGAAACTTTTAAGGAATTATTGGAATTTTCTTCCTGAAAGTTTTGCAAATTTTCAGAAATTTGGTGAATTTTTTCTGGATTTTTGGATTTTTTTCAGACAAGGAAACAATATTTTTTGGTGCCCGGAAATGAGGACAACAGGAGGGTTAAATACATATTGAGTGGAGCAATCCCACACTAAGAACTACACATCAGCTCACTGTCTGCTGATGAAATACGCTCCAACACTTGAATAATAACGTGATTTCCAAACACACTGCATCTCAGTTTCTATTGGCCTTTCACAACAACACCGTCAGAACTGTTTGACTGTATTTTACCACTGCACAAAGGTTAATAGTACGATGAAACTGCGAGTCCCATGTGACCATCACTTTATTAGCCAATTCTGCAGGGGTGTAAACAGAATAATGAAGCCTTCATTACATAAGAATCTTGATGGTCCGATACGATGGGTGCATGGCATCGCGTTGCTGAAGGAAAGTGGAGTCACATTGAGCTTTTAGATGTTGTGTTGTTGGAATCACCACTAACCCTCTGGTCCTATAGAAACACAGAACCTTTTAGAGCACACAGGCAGGTTTTAGTGTGCAGTTTGCATGTTCTCCTTTTGTCTGAATGTGTTTCTTCCAGGTGTTTCTAGTTTCCATTCATTTTTTGTGTATTGGGGATGATAAAATGCCTTTTAGTGTGAATAAGAACGTTGACCCCAGGAAGAATAAAGGTTTCTAAAGGTCTCAGCCGATGGTGATTCTCATAAAAAGTAATATCCACCTGGATTCTTAAATGTGTTCCTTTGCAGGGTTATGGATATTTAATGATTTCCAGCAGTACTACCCACATCACAGCCTCACCAAAGCAGCAACGCATAAAAAACCCTGACAGGACTGCTGACCAAATGGGTCCTGAACAAGGATGGGCCAAAAACACAGTGAGATGGGATGAACAGCGCTTTGACAGGGGGCTGTTTCTCCGCCTACAGCAGATAATGCAACGCTTCTGTATTCAAGGACACTGATGCAGTCTCTGGTGAGCGCATCAGCATTCAGAGGAGAACTCTGCTGTGGCAAGGGTGACTTTGATGCATGTGCTACTCTTGTTTAAGGAAAGGAAACAGCATGAGAAAATCAAACCCTCATACACTGGAGACTATAAAAGTTGCTGGCACTCGGCCCGTTTCTGAAGAGAGGCATAAGCAGAGGACGACCTGCATTCATCACTGATGGCATTTAAGGTTTTTAATACAGTAAATCACACGCGTACAAATCATTTATGAGGCACACAGTTCAAAAGTCTGGTACTGAGAAGACTTGATTTCCTGGACAATAAAAGCTGCAGAACAGGGGTGTCCAACATGAGGCCTGCGGGCCAAAAGTGGCCCTCCAGAGGGTCCAATCCAGCCCTCAAAGTGTAAAAATTCCAGAGAAGACATTAACTGAAGATTGTAAATTAGTAAAACTATTAATTTAAAATCATTTCTAGACCATGACAAGTTGTTTTGATCACAAAGTAAAATACCAGATTGCTCACTGCTCTTCTGTCGTTTTGTGTTTTCTTTTTTGTAATATTTTGTCTTGTTTTTGTTGTTTTTCTTTGTCAGACTTTTGTCGTTTGTCTTGTATTTTTGTCATTTTGGGTTTCCTTTTTTCTCGCTTGTGTTTTTTTGTCTTATTTTTGTCATTTTTTTGTTTTGCTTTATTAGGTGTTTTGTGTGTCACTTTTGTCATTGTGTTTTTTTGTTTTGTTTTTTGTCTATTTTTTTGTCGTTTTGTTTCTCACTTTTGTCATTATTCTTTGTCTCGTTTGTGTCATTTTGTCTCTCGTCCTTTTTTTGGTCACTTGGTAACTTTTTTGTCAATTTTTTTGTCGTTTTATCGTTTTTGTGTTTCCTTTGTCATTTTGCGCTTCATTTTTGTAATATCTTGTGTTCTTTTTTGTTGTTTGTTGTCATTTTTTTCTGATTTTTGTTGTTTCGCTCATAAAGTTGTATTTGATTCAGTTCCAAATGACTAAATGCTGTGTTCCTTTGTAGACACTCTGATCTGTTTTCCTTTAGAAATGTCAGGTTGTTCATGATGTTTTGTAAAAAGATAATTCCTTAAATGCGAACATTTTTGCACTAAAACAATGAACCATTAGGAATTGTGGTTATTTATAGCTTATTATGCTGTGGTTTTACTGGTCAAGCCCTGAATGTAGCCCCTGAACTAGAATGAGTTGGACTCTCCTGTTGTAGAAAATGTCTCAGGTAAAAGGTGTCAGATTCAATATTTTTTAACATTTAGTCCATAAAATGCTTCCTCTGGATGAGGGTCTGCTATGAAGCCCAGCTCTGTCTGCTACGACTCAACATTCCCCAAAGTGACCACGCTCTGTGAAGCTAGTGTTTGGCTGAGTCATCTGCATCAGGGAGTGGCTTTAATTAGTTGCTCTGCTGACAATAAATTCATAACTCTTTATATATCGTTATTTTAATGCTCTCACCCCTTCATAGGCCAAGTCTGGCCCTGGTCAAAGAGCTTCTGCCAGCTACATAAATTTAAAATGTCGTGTAAACAGTGAGTGACTCCTCGATGCCAAAGTCAAATAGTTCCATGTCATCAAGTTTGGAAGGACTTGGCAGCAAAGCAGGACTTCAGCGAGGGCAGGGGAACAGTACAATCTAACAGTGTTGGGACATTTAATGCACATATAGTTTATTTATTTATGCCTTTCTGGTGGGGAGCAGTAGATTGGGGTGAGGATTTAAAGGATTCAGTGGTGATGAAGCGTTAAGTTGTTGGACGAAGGCCCGGGTCAGTGAGCCACAAGATGCTTTACCTCATTCTCAAACGTTCGCTTCCCCCGACGTGTTTGACATGAACAGCTTCAGTGTAATACTCTCCTGAGAATCTCCCTCTGCCAAATACGTAAATCCAAGGCAAACACGGCTGAACAAAAGGAACACGCCTCCAATGAAGGGTTGGGACGACATTTTTCCACTCAAATTAATCAGGAATGTGTAACGTCTCGCTTCTAAACTCCAGTGACATTCTAGTTTGGGGGTAAATATGGAAAATATGTTCTGATTGGTGACGTTCAATGATACTCTTTAAAGGTGTCGATGAAAATATTGAACGAATTTAAAGCTGCAAATTGTTTTAGTCGACATAGATGGTTGTTGTTTCTCACTTTAGAATAACATTCCTTTTTAACCGACAACTAAGTCAGGAAAAGATGATAAAAAACATCAATGGTTTTCATCATCTTTTCCTGACTTAGTTGTTGGTTAAAAAGCAACGCGATTCAAATATTTTAATCGACTACAGCAGGGGTGTCCAACATGAGGCCCGTGGGCCAAAAGCTGTCCTCCAGAGGGTCCAATCCAGCCTTCAAAGTGTAAAAATTCCAGAGAAGACATTAACTGCAGATTGTAAATTAGTAAAACTATAAATTTAAAATCATTTCTAGACCATGACAAGTTGTTTAGATCATAAAGTAAAATACTGGATTGTTCATTGTTCTTTTGTTGTTTTGTGTCTCATTTTTGGAATAGTTTGTCTTGTTTTTTGTCTTTTTTTGTCTGTGGTTTTTGGTCTCACTTGTGTCATTTGTCTGTTTTTTGTCGTTTTGTTTGTCTCTTTTGTCATTTTGTCAAATTTTTGTTGTCTGTCCATGTTTTTGTTGCTTTGTAATTTTTTTTGTTAAATTTTTTGCCTCTTTTTTGTTGTATTTCCTATCATCTGTCTCATTTTTTGTCATTTTGTTTCTCATTTTTGTCGTTTTGTGTCTCATTTTTGTAATATTTTGTCTTGTTTTTATCCTTTTTTGGCTGATTTTTGTCATATTGATCATAAAGTAAAATCCTCTGTGGTTCAGCTCCAGATGACTAAATGTTGTGTTCCTTTGTAGACACTCTGTGATCTGGAAGTTGTAATGTGGAAATGATAAACTGAGGCAGAATGCTGATGAAATTGATTTTATTTTTCTTCATAAATGTCAGTTCGTTCGTAATGTTTTGTAAAAAGATAATTCCTTAAATGTGAACATTTTTCCACTAAACCAAAGGAACCATCAGGAGTTGTGGTTATTTCTAGGTTATTCTGCTGTGGTTTTACTGGTCTGGTCCACTGGAGATCAGACTGGACTGAATGTGGAACCTGGACTAAGATGAGTTTGACACTAATGACTTAAATGGAGCAACAAAGATGCCTCAGCCTACAAATCACGTCTTCCAGATGGAAGGATACATGCTCATTGGGGCTGGACTGCAGTAAAAACTGTATATACTGCATTCTTTTAGTGGAATAGGAATACCAAAAATTGCAGCGCATTTGCAATATCTGTCAAAATCATTCCAATTTTTTGTTTTTTTTGCATGAGTTTCATCCTTTCCACTAACTGAAAAAAACTGAACGATTTGGTCGGAGGAAACTGGAGGACAATAAAAACTAGCTGGTAAATATTTAATATATTATTATCCTCCTAATAATACGAAGAAGAATTTTAGCTTTTAAAAACCGGCTCCAACAGTTTCAGATTCATCCTATATTGTGCTCAGAGCGAGCAATCCGTCAACTCATATGTTTGACATTGGTCCCAGAGGACAGACGTGTTCTCCCTTTAATTTCTATCAGTGCTATAATCCCCCTTTGAAAGCCTTTTTAGGGTGAATTAGAAAGGCCGAGTATTCACAGAGATGCATGGAGAGAAGGGGGCGGGAATAATCACAAAGGCCCGGCTGTCTGTGTGGATTAGAACGGGAAAGAAAATCCTTTCATCTCAGACCTGGACTTCCAAGCTGGGAAGCATGCGTGCACGCTCACATGCACGGACACCACCAACCCAGGTGCTAATGTACAGTTCTCCTAGAAGAAATCAGAAGATCTCTGTATTGTTAAGTAATGTTTTTAACCCTCCTGTTGTCTTCATTTACAGGCACCAAAAAATATTGTTTCCTTGTCTGAAAAAATAGACCAAAAATTCAGCAAAAATATCCCCCAAATTTCTGAAAATTTGCAAAACCTTCAGGAAGAAAATTCCAATAATTTCTTAAAAGTTCTATTTTTTAAAAAATCCCCCAAATTTGGCGAGAAAATTCTTGTAAATATTTTCAAAAAATTAGCAAAAATCCTCCAAAAAAAATCCTAAAAATATCTAAAGTGATTCCATATATATCAGTAAAACTTCTAATATTTTCTTTAAGAACATTCATATAAAAATCAACCAAAATCCAGCGAAATTCACTGGATTTTGGTTGATTTTTTTTGTGAATGTTCTTAAGAAACATTTTTAACATTTTTTTCCACCAAAAAATGTTCAAAGATTTCCCAAAAATGTTGAAAATGTGGACATCAGACGTTTCACTGTAAAAATATATTTTTTCCCACATTTTCAAACTTTAAAACGGGTTAATCTGACCCACAGGACAACGTGGGGTTAACACACGAGGAGCGGTGACTTAAATTTAAACAGATGAGATTCAATTATGCTCCAAACGGCTCCACAGTCACGGAATTAGAGGAAAAGCTTGTATAAAAGCTCTGCTCAGTTTGGAGCTCAGAGGAGGCCACGTACATGATCTAACTCGCTTCTCCAATTTCTCCTGCTGAAACGTTGACTGCTGCTCTATTTCGGGCCGACAGCCTTTTTGACATCCAGCAGAATGTAACAGGAGGAATAAACCAAGAGAAACTCCTCAGCCAGAAAACAACAAGCTAACACCCCCAAACAGCTCCATCTGACAGATCAGAGAATGGATTAGCCATTATGTGTGTTTGCTCAGTTGTCTACCTCCGTGAGGGTTTAACTGACTGTAAAATGACAAGCCTGGCTGTGTGGAACAGGAGTTGACACTAAAAAAGGACCGCTGGAAGAACATAAATATCTCACACACCCACAAGATAAACACTCTTACGGCATACGTCTTGTGCCAGAGTAATAAAAAACTCCTGCTTATTTTAATAAAGTTAGGCAATAATAGGGTTTGTAAAGCTGTCTGCAGCCCTAGTGTCACTAATGCTTTATTCAGGTGGTAATAAACATCTCAAGTGCTTAATCCTCCTGTTATTTTCATTTACGGGCACCAAAAAATAGTTTCCTTGTCTGAAAAAAATAAAAAAAAATCAGCAAAAAAATGTCCCAAATTTCAGAAAATTTGCAAAACCTTCAGGAAGAAAATTCCAATAATTCCTTAGAAGTTTGCTTTAAAAATTTTATTTAAAAAAAAATCCCCCAAATGTATCAAGAAAATTCTTGTAAATATTTTCAAAAAATGAGTAAAAATCTTCAAAAAAATCCTGAAAATATCTAAAGTGATTCCATTTTGGTTGATTTTTTGTGAAAGTTCTTCAGAAACATTTTTAACATTTCTTTTTTTCCACCAAAAACTGTTCAAAGATTTCCCAAAAATGTTGAAAATGTGGACATCAGAAGTTTTCAATGTGAAAATATATTTTTTTCCAGATTTTCAAACTTTAAAACGGGTCAATTTGACCCACAGAATGACACGAGGGTTAAAAGTGAATCAGTCAAAACATGCCACACACAAACGTGTACACTTGTTTTCCCAAAAGGCTACACAACCAGTCGAGTGGTATTTTTAGGGCAATTATATATAATCACACAGCGGGAGCAGAACTGTGTTAAGAATCTGACGAGTCCATATGGCAGGCCTCGACATGCTCATTGAAATGATTTCAAACTGTTTTTTCCCATCCAAATGGCTTTTGGTATGCAAAAAATGACATTACTCTGTGGATGGATCTATCATCCTGTCTGGACTGGATGTTCTGCAGCAGTCTGGTGGAAGTTCTGTCAGAAGATAAGTTCAGTTAAAGCTATAGTCCAAAAGTAAAGTAGTCGATGTGGTGAAAGGGAAAGAGAGGGAACAGGCAAATGAGAAACTGAAATACAGCTTTGTTTTGTTTCGATTTAAAGCTGTGGCGTATAAACTCTGGTGATATTTCACCAACCAAAAGCCGAATAATGCTGGAGACTCAGAGGTTCAGGGTGTCACATTCAGATTCAGACAACTTTATTTGACCCAGGGGGCAAATAAAGTGTCAGGTTTGGGAGCTGCAAGACGTTGAGCTTTTCACAGCAAACCGCCGATTAGACGTGACAAATATGTATTTAGAGGACTTATCTAGACATTTCAATGGATTCCTCATGAAAAAAACAACAACAAATAGATTTGAATAGGCATGTCCAGTATTGGCTGTTTTTTGCCAATAACCAAATGCTGAAACTGTCCAACTCGATGCCGATATCTGTGGACTATTTAACTAATTCTCGGTACCATCTCATATCTCCTGTGGTGGAATTAACACATCAGGCCTCATTTTATTGTGATGCCCCATTGGATGCATTCTCAATAGGGCTGTATCCGAATATCCGAGTATCCAAATATTCAGTCGTTACAGTGGTATCCAAATATTCGGATTTCCCTCTCCCCCCGTCGGATGTTACGATCCGATTATTCGGATATTCGTCATTAATCGGGTCGAATATCCGGAGCCCAGAAATTGCTATTTCGGCCAGCCCTAATTCTCAAATGCAACAAGGCTTTCAGATGGAAACATTGTCTGCAAAATAAGAAAACTACTTCAACTGAAGTTATGAAAAAAATGCCATATTTATTATTGTTATTGTTTTTATTTGTCTCAAACAACAGTTCACACCCTCCCTCCCTCTATGAGTAAATGTCAACGAAATCCAGACATTATTTTATCGGTTTTCATGATAGGCAAAAAACTGATAACGATATTGACCGATATTACATTTTTATGCCAGTATCAGGCCGACAATATTGGTGGGCCGACATCAGGCCACATCCCTAGTATTGACTAAATTGCAAGACGCACAAAAAAAAACGGCTGAATGTTGAGTGTTTTATCAGAGAAATTCTACATCTGAAGCAAGGAATGGTGTGACGAGGTGAAGAGTTTCACGGCACAACTGTGTGCGATTTAACTGAACTCGTTTCATTCCACCAAACTGGCTGCAAACAATCCCTTTAGAGGAGCATTAAGGGGGGAGGGCAAGAAGCAAGTAATCCTCTCTATAATCACTCTTGCTCAAACACTGCCTTGCTGTTAACTTCCTCTTTGTTAAACTAAAAACCTTCCACAAGCAGCTCAACTCCTGGGCTGCAGATATTTCCTCATCGCCGTTTGATGCTGAAACCTGTTCTGTTATTGATAAAATAATTCTTTAACTTGCGCCACAAAACATCTGAATTTAACAAAGAATTAATCCTCCTGTTGTCTTCGTCTACAAGCACCAAAAAATATTGTTTCCTTGTCTGAAAAAAATCCAAAAATTCAGCAAAAATATTCCCCAAATTTATGAAAATTTGCAAAACCTTATGGAAAAAAATTCCAATAATTTCTTAAAAGTTTTATTTAAAAAAAAATCCCCAAAATTTGCAAGAAAATTCTTGTAAATATTTTCAAAAAATTAGTAAAAATCTTCCAAAAAAATCCTAAAAATATCTAAAGTGATTCCATGTATATCAGTAAAACTTTTAATATTTTCTTTAAGAACATTCACATAAAAATCAACCAAAATCCAGTGAAATTCGCTGGATTTTGATTTTCTATGAATGTTCTTATGAAACATTTTTAACATTTCTTTTTTCCCACCAAAAAATGTTCAAAAATTTACCAAAAATGTTGAAAATGTGGACATCAGAAGTTTCACCGTGAAAATATATATATTTTTTCCACATTTTCACACTTTAAACCAAAACAATTTGACCCACAGAACGACACGAGGGTAAAGAGGAGAGAATTCTTGTCACACAGCCGAAACAAAGGAGGCTGAGCAGAAACAAAGCCTTCCAGGAGCCAGGGAGAAATCCCCAAACATAGTTGGCAAACTCTTTTACAACCGGAGCAAGTCAGTGCAAACTTCCAGCCACCTCTTTCCTTGCTGGGAGAAAATTCCAGGCGAGGGGGGAGAAAAAGCCACGTCTGCTCCTCCCCACTGTGTGGGTTTTGTTCTGCTAATCAGACCACATGCCTCAAGGATTGAGGAATCCAAGAGCTCTCAGCCAGCTCCTCTCATTCCACACAGACCCAGCAGCCTGTGACAAACTATTCAGTGTGCTGGGGGGTTAAAGACTCTATCCATTCATAACGCTGTTCACCCTCCCCCTCAGCCACTGCTTTACCTCCCCCACCTTACCCCTCACATGCCCTCTCACCACAGCACAGCCTTTTCTATCTGTCTGCATAGAGCAGGGGTGTCCAACATGAGGCCTGTGGGCCAAAAGCGGTCCTCCAGAGGGTCCAATCTGGCCCTCAAAGTGTAAAAATTCCAGAGAAGACATTAACTGCAGATTGTAAATTAGTAAAACTATAAATTTAAAATCATTTCTAGACCATGACAAGTTGTTCGGATCAGAAAGTAAAATACTAGATTGTGCTTTTGTCATTTTGTGTCTCATTTTTCAAATATTTTGCCTTGTTTTTGTTGGTTTTTTGGTCAGACTTATCGTTTTGTTTCTTGTCGTTTTGTGTTTCGTTTTGTCTCGCTTGTGTTTTTGTCTTATTTTTGTCATTTTGTGTTTTGCTTTATTTGCTGTTTTGCGTATCGATTGTGTCATTTGTCCCTTTTTTTGTCGCTTTGTAACTTTTTTGTCAAATTTTTTGTTCCTCCCTTCGTTTCGTGTCATTTGTCTCATTTTTTGTCGTTTTGTGTCTCGTTTTTGTCACTGTGCGTCTGATTTTTATATTTTGTCTTGTTTTTGTTGTTTTTGTCTTTTTTTGTCTGACTTTTGTCATTTTGACATAATTTCTTAAATGTGAACATTTTCAGAATGTACATTTTTGCACTAAAACAAAGGAAAACTTCAGAGTTGTGGTTATTTATAGGTTATTGTGCTGTGATTTCACTCCACTGGAGAGCAGACTGGGCTGAACGTGGAACCTGAACTAGAATGAGTTTGACTCTCCTGGCATAGAGCACACTGGGTCTGAATAGGTTCACGGTTTATTATTAGACCGAGTCCAATCACACACCCGCCACAGTTTTAAATAGAAAAAACACATCTAGGCCTTCAGCCAGAGCAGCCACAGTTCTGATATTTGCCTCTCTCCTTCCCCTGCTTGTGTTTTCCGTCTTATTTTGGTTTCCTCTCTCTCTCTCCTCGTCTTCGCTACAACGAGAGGCGAAACGAGGCACGCTGGAAATTTGCAGGCTGACAGTGGAAGACAGTTGCTCGAGCTGCATGAGTCTTTCATGAGCTGAATTAGTTGTACGAGGCTGAGCTCCCTTCCCCCATCATGCCTCCCTCAGCCCATCTCACCTCCTGGAAGGCGTAGGAGTGAGGGAAGACAAAGCATGACAGCGGCTTTGTTTGACAGATATGTGATTGCTTTCTGCACAAGTAGCCCGGCATGTTGGGTCTCCCCGCAGCAAACCTCCACATTAATAGTTCATGAAGTATTTCAGGTGGTATTTCAGTGTGTGATGGCGTAATATTAGTAATATTAGGTTGTTTCTGGATAAAACGACATTAACTGCAGATTGCAAATTAGTAAAACTATATATTTAAAATCATTTCTAGACCCTGACAAGTTGTTTGGATCAGAAAGTAAAATACTAGATTGTTCTTTGTTTTTTAGTTGTTTTGTGTCTCATTTGTCATATTTTGTCGTTTTTGTTGTTTTTTGTCTTTTTTTGGTCTGCCTTTTGTCATTTGTCTCACGTTTCTGTTGCTTAGTTACCCATTTTTGTCATTTTGTGTTTCCTTTTTGTCTCGCTTGTGTTTTTTGTCTTATTTTTGTCAGTTTTGTGTTTTTCTTTTATTTGTTGTTTTGTGTATTGTTTGCATCATTTGTTTACATTTTTGTCATTTTGTTTCTCGCTTTTGTCATTTTTTGTCTCATTTTTGTCGTTTGTCCATTTCTTTGGTCACTTTGTAGCTTTTTTGTCTAATTTCTTGTCCCTTTTTGTTTTGTTTCATGTCGTTTGTCTCATTTTTTGTCGTTTTGTGTCTCGTTTTTGTAATATTTTGTCTTTTTGTCTTTTTTGTCATTTTGACCATGAAGTAAAATCCTCTGTGGTTCAGTTCCAGGTGACTAAATGTTGTGTTCCTTTGTCGACACTCTGTGATCTGGAAGTTGTAATGTAGAAATGATGAACTGAGGCTGAATGTTGATGAAACTGAATTTATTTTCTTAACAAATGTCAGGTTGTTGATGGTGTTTTGTAGAAAGATAATGTCTTTAATGTGAACATTTTCAGCATGTACTTTTTTACACTAAAGCAAAGGAACCATCAGGAGTTGTGGTTATTTCTAGGTTATTCTGCTGTGGTTTTACTGGTCCGGTCCACTGGAGATCAGACTGGACTGAATGTGGAACCTGGACTAAGTAGAGTTTGACACCTCTGATCAAAATGAATAAAATAACATCATTAAAAAATATTTTTCAGAGATCAGAATGTATTAAAACTTGCCACTCATCAGTGCACTTATGAGGGAAAAACATTTCATTTTACAAAATACAAAATGCTATGCTTTAAGATCATGACTACGAAACCCAAATGAAAGCAAAACACCCGACAGCGGGAGTCAGTGTTGAATAACTGAGCTGTTCTAGTAAAATGAGTAACCATATGGCATTTACAGTCCCAGCGTGACATCTCCAAGCTGATCTGTACCTTGATTAGCTTTGGAATAAAGTCAGACACGATTTATAAATGCTGCAGATCAAAATTCTGATAAAATACATTTCTAGTTGGATAATTTTCTATTACAGAGGCGTAACACGTGACCCCAGATCAGCGTGACAATAAACTAGCTTGTGAGAACAAAACCCTAAAAAGGAAAACTGCCTTTGAGTGAACATTTTGCTGAAAGAAATCTGAAAACCATCAAAAGGTTGAGGAGAAGCCAGAGAGGTTCTCGTTGCAGTGTCTGATCCATAAACCACTAAGAACAGCCGCACTCATTCCAACCACAACTCCTTCAAACTCTTCATTATTCCAGATCGTGGTAAAAGCCAGCTCACTTTACACTCCATATCAAAAGCGACAACAAATTCCAAAAGCCTCCAGGAAGCGCACAGATGGGACACAAATCAAGCTAAACACTGACTGAGGTCAAGGTGACGGCAGGCGGTGTTTATGGCTGGAAAGACCTGCTTCCAGGATTAAAGATTTCCAAACTAAAAGCCTCTGGACCAGGATTTCCTGAGCAACGAGACCATAAACTCTGTGGGCCACCGCATTCTTCTTCTAATTCAATCTGTGAATGTGCAGTTTGGTGAGAGCTGAGCAACCTGCTGTAACAGTGGCTGACGCTGGAACAATTCTCTCTTATAGTTTACTAGCATTAAGGTGGACAGTCGTCTATACAGGAATGTAAAGCACAGAAACACTGGTTTAAACCTGACGTAGACACGAGCTGTAGACGCTTATAGGGATGGAAACAGGAAGTAAACCTTTTATACTGTCTAATAAAAGTTAATTCAACCAAGGTACAGATGTGTAACTGGGTCAATCTATAACTGAGGGACTTTAGTCCATGGGATATATCTGCATATATTTTTATTAAAAGTGAAAAAAAAAATAATGTTTTTATGTCCTTTATGGTCATGTCTTTACAAATTACATAATTATTTATTATGGAAACAATCACTTAATAATCATTTTGTTTCTTTTTTGGGTCATTTTCAGTCCATTTTGTGGTCATTTTGTGCATTTTTGCAGCCATTTTCAGTCTGTTTGTGGTAATTTTAGGTCTTTTTGTGGTCATTTTGCAACTTTTTGTAGTTATTTTGTGTATCTCATCATTTTCTGTCTCTATATGATGACTATCTGTCTCACTGAGTCATTTTGTGTCATTTCCTGCATTTTGTATCTTTTTGTAGTTATTTTGTGTGTCTCTCGTCATGATACAAAAAGTCCTGCTGTTATGCATTGACCCACCCGTTTCATTTTCAAGGACAAAGAAGAACAATCTGGATGTGAAAAACCCTGAAAATGCTGTAATTTGACAGAATCCTGGGCTTTACGAAGTGATCAGAGAGCCAAGTCATCCTGGAAGCTGTGAGGAAGTTTGACGGCAGCTAGAGCCGGAGATTGGAAATATTTCAAACTTATTTCTGTCTGAGCATCAATCTGCTATTAGCTGCTGTTGGTTGTGTTAATCTAATCAGCCTCCACTTTTCTACACAGTGAGAAAACTAAAATACAAACAGTACAGTGTTAAATGTGAATTTAGTTTAAAACCAGTTTGATTTGTCATCCTGCGGGTCAAAATTGACCCGTTTTAAAGTTTGAAAATGTGAAAAAATATATATATATATATTTTCACGGTGAAACTTCTGATGTCCACATTTTCAACGTTTTTGGGAAATTTTTGAACATTTTTTGGTGAGAAAAAAATGTTAAAAAAGTTTCTTAAGAACATTCACAAAAAAAACAACCAAAATCCAGCGAATTTCACTGGATTTTGGTTGATTTTTATGTGAATGTTCTTAAAGAAAATATTAGAAGTCCAAATTTTTATTTATTTTTTTTTTTTTTTTTTTTAAAAATAAATCTTTTAAGGGAAACTTTTAAGGAATTATTGGAATTTTCTTCCTGAAGGTTTTACGAATTTTCAGAAATTTGGGGAATTTTTTGCTGAATTTTTGTTTTTTTTTCAGAAAAAGAAGCAATATTTTTTGGTGCCCATAAATGAAGACAACAGGAGGGTTAAGCACCTTATCAATGGAAGTAAGTGCCTTTAAACGGTGACATTTGGAAATATCTGTGTTTATTCTTTTTCATTCTCATATACGCTGGTTGTATGAGCTGTTTTCTTCTGCTCTGGCATGGCAGCGAGGCATCAGACACGGTAAACCTTGAAGATGTGCGGTATGCTTGGTATGCTTCATAGTCTGCTGCAGAAAAAGCCCCGGACACAGACGTTCACATTGGTTAACCAACGTTAACACTATCACAATGATATTTTCTATATTCACACCAACACCTGCTGGCTAATTACAGACAACCAAACAGTCAACATATCTGTGATCAGCTCCCTGACTTTGATGCTTCGTGTCGTCGGGTGTTTTGCCTATGAGCTCAAAGCGTTTCGTTTTGTTGTAAAAGCAGCAGCTAATGGCAGACGTGGAAAACAATTAGTGTCAGATGTTTTCTTCCTGTAGTAGTGCAGGACTCCCTGAGGGTGAATGCTTCAAACAGGAGAGGCAACAATGCAGGAATCACAGCAACGACGAACCAGAGCAGCAGATAATTCAGCAAAAAACTACAGCTGGTAAACTCTGTGGATTTAAACTCTGATCAGACCAGTCTGCTGAGATTAAAACTAACTGCAGTCATCATTATGTTCAATGTAAACTTTTATCTTTTCAAGTGTTATTACCAAATCCCTCTAGACCAGGGGTGTCCAACATGCGGCCCGCGGGCCAAAAGCAGTCCTCCAGAGGGTCCAATCCAGTCCTGAGAGTGTAAAAATTCCAGAGAAGACAGTGGCAGGGGCAGTGGTGGCGCAACGGTTAAGTCTCTGGACTACTGATCAGAAGGTCAGAGGTTCAAGCCCTGATGTGGCCACTGTTGGGCCCTTGAGCAAGGCCCTTAACCCTTCCTGCTCCAGGGGGCGCTGTACCGCGGCTGACCCGTCGCTCTGACTCCCCCAATTGGGGAGAGATGCAAAAATCAGAATTTCCCCTCGTGGGATTAATAAGGGATGATAAATAAAATAAATAACTGCAGATTGTAAATTAGTAAAACTATAAATATAAAATCATTTCTAGACCATGACAAGTTGTTTGATCATAAAGTAAAATACTAGATTGTTCATTGTTCTTTTGTCGTTTTGTGTCTCGTGTTTGTAATATTTTGTCTTGTTTTCTTGTTTGACTTTTGCCATTTTGTGTCTTGTTTTTGTTGTTTGGTTTCTCGTTTTTGTCTTTTTGTTTCCTTTTTGTCTCGCTTGTATTTTTTCTTATTTTTGTCATTTTGTGTTTTTCTTTATTCATTGTTTTCTGTATTGTTTGCTTCGTTAGTCTACTTTTTTGTGATATTTTGTCTTGTTTCTGTTTATTGTCTGACTTTTGTTTTTGGTCTCATGTTTTTGTCATTTTGTTTCCTTTTGTCTCGTTTGTGTTTTGTGTCTTATTTTTGTCATTTTGTGTTTCACTTTTTTCATTGTTTAGAGCATCGTTTCACAAAAAAAAAATTTGTGAATGCTCTTAAGAATTTTTTTTGCACTTCTTTTTTCCACCAAAAAATGTTCAAAAATTTCCCAAAAATGTTGAAAATGTGGACATCAGGAGTTTCACTGTGAAAATATATCTATTTTTTCCACCTTTTATAACTTTAAAATGGGTAATTTTGACCCGCAGGACAACACAAGGGTTAATCCTGTTGTTCAATCATGGCTTATCTGTACAGAATCTGTTTTACTACAACAGGAACAGGTAATCTGACGGCGTGGCTTTGTACTGAGCTTCTTGTTGTAATTTGTACCCCTTCTTAAAACAAGTCACAGTCTCTCTTGTGTTCTGCAGCCTTTAAAATCCCTGGCACTGCTTAAAAGGACAGAGCTAAAACACAATATCAACAGTGGAAGAGAAAGAAGCTCTCATGAGATCCCTCCTCTCCCCGAGCTGGACATCACCATGGCGCTCTTTCTCTCCCCGCTTTTCAAAGTAACACTGCCAACGTAATTTTCCATGAAAGCTGCTCCATTTATCAAGGCCAGTGGCACGTCGAAGAAGCTGACGAATGCCTCACTCCTCTAGATTTGTATAATGAGAGGTGGGAGAGTGAGACGCACTCAGAGGTGGTTAGTGCTTGTACGAAGGAAGCAGAGATGATTTATTCAGGATCTGAGAGCCGGTGCTTTGGGGAGCTTTAACTTAGGACACAGACAACGAAGCCATGCTATCACACCTCTACAACGCACTGATTAATGCTTGGATTACACTACGCTAGTTCTTACAGAGTAATGAGGGGAACACACTTTCACATTTTCTTCCCATGAGTAACCGTCTTCTCAGATATTGGTTTGCTGCATTACTTTTAATAAATATACAATCATATATATAGCATAGCTGTATACACGTTCTTTATTTCCTTATATTATCTACGCACATCGATGGAAAAAGGACAGAAATGAAAGAGGGATGAGCCGAAGGTGTAACATCCCATAAGCAGGTGAGTCTGATGCCCTGATCCTGACATGAAGGAACAATAATCTGGCCTGTAGACGGTGAGCACTGCAATGAACAAACGCATCCACACAGCTGCCAAACAGTTCATTTTCTTACATCAGCCTGAGAAAATTCACCACAGAGACGCCATGGTTTGAGTTTAAAGAGTCAGAGAAATAGAATATCTGATGCTAATTAACTGTAACTAGCCGTTTTTGACATGTTAGCTTACAGTGGTGGTCTGTTTAACCCGTTTCGTCCTCATTTATGAGCACCAAAAAATATTGCTTCCTTGTCTGAAAAAAAATCCAAAAATTCAGCAAAAAAATTCCCCAAATTTCTGAAAATTTGCAAAATCTTCAGGAAGAAAATTCCAATAATTCCTTAAAAGTTTTATAAAAAAAAAAACCCAAAGTTGGCAAGAAAATTCTTGTCAATATTTTCAAAAAATTTGTAAAAATCTTCCAAAAAAATCCTAAAAATATCTAAAGTGATTCCATATATATCAGTAAAACTTCTAATATTTTCTTTAAGAACATCCACATAAAAATTAACCAAAATCCAGCAAATTTGCTGGATTTTGGTTGATTATTTTTCTGAATGTTCTTAAAGAAACATTTTTAACATTTTTTTTTCCCACCAAAAAATGTTCAAAGATTTCCCCAAAATGTTGAAAATGTGGACATCAGAAGTTTCACTGTGAAAATTTTTTTTTTTTTCACATTTTTAAACTTTAGAACGGGTCAATTTTGACCCACAGGACGACACAAGGGTTAAGGTGCTACCTTTAATGTGAGTTACTACTTTAGCTCAGTGGCCAAAGATGAACTGCAGGTTGTGACGTTTATAACAAATGAACAGGATGAAGGCTGGTAAAGTGCATTCAGTAAATGACGGTATTTATCAACACTGGAGGGTTTTAGCCACAGTATTTATATCAGGTTAAGTTCTGCTGTTTGTAATACCTTCGTGTCTTGCTATGTTATCAGCTAGTTTGGTTAATCTCTAGAATTAATAACTCTGTAGGATCTTCAACATGCATTATAGCTGCATAAAGTAGTTTCTTTAATTTATTGTTGGCTTTTATCACTAATAATGTGACTACTCAGGTAAAAATCACATCTTAACAACCCTACAGGGTCCTGACTGTTTATTCGTTTCCTAACGCCACTCATAATCAGTTTAACTGCAAAACACTTTGGTGCTTTAGTCTTCGACGTGTTACATTGAAATGTTGGCTCGACCTAACTTTACTATTTTATCTTGTAAATGTCTGCAAATCTATTTAATTGTTTGAACTAGTTTTCTTTATTGGTTTAACCTGACATTTGCTTTATTGCAAAGCACTTTGGAAGGAAGTTTCTCAAAGGCACCATACAGACAAAATTATGATTAATATTATCAACACTCAGTCCCTCCAGGAATTTGTGATATAGCGATCGCAACAATTAACGCAAATTCAACCAATCTCTAGAACAGCGTTACTTGTAAACCAACAACCAAGCAAGGAAAGGATGGTTTTACGTTGCTGACACCAGGTAAAAACATACTTTAAAAAGGTGTTGATAGCGTTAAAAAGCAACGCTATTCTAAGGTAAGAAACGATAAAATGAACATAATCCATCTTCAACCAATCTCCATGAATTCTGTGTGACCTTGCAATTCTGTCCAATCACTGCAGATTTTCCACCATTTTGTCCCGCCTCCCGTGAGTTCCACCAATCATAGCAGTCCTAAACGTAATGCACGTACGTCACTGAATTCACTTCCTGTTTCTGGTCTGAAGATGCAGGTATGTCCCATTCTAATGTCTCTCATTTACCAACAAAAATTACTGCTAAAGACGGTGAAAAACAATTCCTTTCTTTCTTCCGTTCTTCACCAAAGCAGAGCTAAACTGTTTTACACCCGTGAAATATTGTGGTGGAAAACAAATGAAAACCATCCACTGACAAACACTTTTCTACCACCAAACATATCAGGAAAACGTCTGAAAGGAGCGGAAACAGACCAGACAGATCACCGTGATGGAAGCTGTTGATCCAGATCTGTTGGAGCTCTGAAACAATGAAGGGAAGTTAGATTCATTATTCCTCCAAGGAACACGGTGGAGTTCTGTGACGATCGGCGTGAATCATTCCTCTGGTAGCAACATTACTCAAACAGACCAACGGATTTGGAGGAAATTTTCAGGGAAAGTCAGAAATGACACAAGGACCACGTGATTAGATTCTGGCAGTGATGCAGCTTAAAGTCTGGATCCACGGACTGGTCAAAGATTTCCCATTGAGATAGCGGCACGGCGTCTGATAGCGGCACTGTAACCATGACAAGTGAACGCTACCTCAGCTGCCTGCTGATGATCACATCATTGTGATCCTACTACAAATCTACCACTGTGGACGTATTGGAAATAATACAAGGAAAAACTGATTAAATTGTGGGGGTGTTTCTGAATCCCATCAATTCCAGCCACCTGCTACATATTTAGGTCACGTGATTTGGTATCCGTACATAACGTACACATGCAGAACACACACCTGTACTCAGTGCAATGGGTGGGTACATCTATATTAAATGGTGCCGTGATTTGTGCCACGACTTTATTTCAAGATTTCAGCCGTCAGAAATGATACGACTGAGCGGCCTTCGGCTTTCTGGTTTTACTTTATGGGTCAATCTATAACTGAGGGACTTCTGAAGTCCATGGGATATATCTGCATACATTTCTATTAAAAGTAAAAAAAACTAATGTTTTTATGTTCACTATGATCATGTCTTTACAAATTCCATCATTATTTATTATGGAAACAATCAATTATTAATAAAAAATGGCTGGATATCACTAAAATGTCAACTAAATAAGCGTCTGAATTTAATACCAACCACCTTCTAATGAGCTAAACAATAATAAAATGAGCTGATTCAGAAATAGTTGGGATTGTGTTCTTTTAAGGTGAGATAATCATGACAGATATTTCTTTTTTGGCAATATATCACAGTTTGTATGGAAAATAACAAATTAAATCCCTTTCTACTAAGTTCCCTGTTACAAAAACACCTCTCCAGGAAGTGTGTTAATTCCAGATCACATGACCTGCTCATTTTGTTTCTTTTTTTGTGTTTTTGTGGTTGTTTTGTATGTCTTTGTGCTCATTTAGTTTCTTTTTTGGTCATTTTCAGATCATTTTGTGGGCATTTTAGGTCTTTTTCTGGTAATTTTTTGCCCTTTTGTGGCTGTTTTCAGTCTGTTGTAATTTTAGGTGTTTTGTAGTTATTTTGTGTCTCTCGTCATTGTCTGTCTTTATATGATAATTATGTGTCTCATTGAATCATTTAGTGCTTTCTGTGGTCATTCTGTGTCTTTTTTGGTCATTTTGTGTTTCGTTTTCAGTTTATGTAGATCATATCCACATGTTGTGCTTCTAAACACCGCTGCTGTTGTCGGGTAGACGCTGCTGGGCTTTAACTGCCAGCAGTCATATAAACACGAGGCAGATTTGTCTGACATAATGCTCTACTAGTTTTCCTCCTTGTTCTCTCTGGTCTAAATTCACCATCTAATTATCTGTATCTGCTCGCGTCAGATATTCTGTCACACGTGTTGAGCCATTTCTTTGTATCGCCACCACATCTCCATGGACGTCGTCAAAGCAGCAGTGGAGGATATTTTGGCAGCCTGTCATTCTGCCTGTCAAAATAGCCTTCTGGATCTCCTCTCACTTTGCCCAGAGAGCTCACATCACATCTGAACTGTGGTTTAGCTGTGGCTGTGAGCAATTCAAGCAATAAAAATGTTGATTTTTGTAGAAAAGGAAATCGAAACCTGTCTTATTTTTTCTTTTTTTAAAAAATATATTTACTGTTGCTCTGTAAGAAAGAAAAATCTCTTGTGTTCTTTGTCGTTTTGTGTTTCCTTTTTTGTCCCGATCGTGCTTTTTGTCTTATTTTTGTCATTTTGTGTTTTGCTTTATTCATTGCTTTGAGCATCGTTTTTGTTTTTTGTCTTGTTTGTGTTGTCTATTTTTTGTCGTTTGCCATTTTTTGTCTTGTCTGTCATTTTTTTGTCTCTTGTTTCGTGTCATTTGTCTCATCTTCTTTTTTGTCTCGTTTTCGTCATATGTGTCTCAATTTTGTAATATTTTGTCTTGTTTTTGTTGTTTTGTGTTTTTTTGTCGTTTTGATCATAAAATAAAATACTATATCGTTCAGTTCCAGATACCAGTGACAAAATGCTGTGTTTTCTTGAATGTGAACAGTTTTAGAACGTACTTTTTTGCACTAAAACAAAGGAAGATGTGGAGTTGTGATTGTTTATAGGTGATTATGCTGTAATTTTACTGGTCCGGCCCTGAATGTGGAACCTGAACTAAAATGAGTTTGACCCCCTGATTTAGTCTGAATCAGGAGGATATTCAATAACTAAAATAACTGCAGCTTTAGTGGGATCCAGTTAGCAGACTACATGCAGCATATTCTTTATTTTTTGAGGTTTAAGTTTCAGAACCTTGCTCCAAAAAACATCCGACTGTGGCTTTTCAAATGTGTATAAGCAGCGATAATAAACCTCAGTGGTGTCTGCACCAGGTTAGGATCCATTCTGGCTATAAGTGCACTTTACTTTGCTTTCTTCCTTTTCATCATGTCATCAAATATTGGTTTCCCTATGTCGAGGAAGGCATGACAAACGGGCTTACACAGAACAAATGACAGATCATGTTTATGTGTCATTTATAAATACACAGTATATGCACACCTCGTTTGGATGTTTTTGAGGTGAATGTATTTTTTTACACTTCCATTAAGTGGGGTTGCTAACCTAAAAACTGCTCTTCAAGCCAAAATGGATGCGGTGCAATCACATCCTTACTGTCGACGTCATGTTTTCAAGGATACATTTCACCAGCTTGTTGTTTGAAAGCAGTTGTGACCTCGCTCCTTTTATTCAGCGCTTCTCCCTCAAAAGCCTCGTCATTCTAAATACATTATGATGACAAAGACTTTCCTGAAATTTCCAAGGAGGCTGTGCGGCCGGCATTCCTGACTGGGTGTCCTGGATTTAAGGAATCAAACAGGCTTCCTCCCAGCCCTTCCCCCACGCCACTTCCAGAGCAGCAGGAAAAACGAGGAAGGCATGCTCTGCAGCAGCTCCATCCCCCACACCGCTCCAGCAGGCATCGCTGGGGCTTTGGGATTAAGAATGGAACACGATGACAGACAAAAACAGTCCTCAGCACCTCCCTGCTCTGCCGTCTTTTACACGGCAGCAGCATGAAAAGGCTGCACAATAGAACAGCGATAGATCGACTGAGCCAACAAGATAAGTGTGGGTGAAGAGCTGCACCGTCTGGAGATTGTTCTGGTGTCAGCACAGAAATTATGTGGAGAAAAAAAAAGTGGAACACGATTTGACATTTACTTAACTTCACAGGCAAAATGTGATGTATACAGCTGACAGTGTCTATTACAGACGTGTCCAACATGAGGCCCGTGGGCCAAAAGCGGTCCTCCAGAGGGTCCAATCCGGCCCTCAAAGTGTAAAAATTCCAGAGAAGACATTAACTGCAGATTGTAAATTAGTAAAACTATAAATTTAAAATAATTCCTAGACCATGACAAGTTGTTTGGATCAGAAAGTAAAATACTAGATTGCTCATTGTTCTTTTGTCATTTTGTGTCTCATTTTTGTAAAAGTTTGTGTTTGTCTTATTTTTGTCATTTTATGTTTTGCTTTATTCATTGCTTTGTGTATCGTTTTTGTCATTTGTCTACTTTTTTGTCATTTTGTTTCTCACTTTTGTCATTTTTTGTCTCATTTTTGTTTTTTGTCCATTTTTTTGTTCCTTTGTAACTTTTTTGTCTAATTTTTGTCTCTTTTTTTGTTTTGTGTCATTTGTCTAATTTTTTTTGTCATTTTGTTTCTCGCTTCTGTCGTTTTTTGTCTCATTTTTGTAAAATTTTGTCGTGATTTTGTTGGTTTTTTTTTGTCATTTTAAAAGTAAAATTCTCTCTGGTTCAGTTCCAGGTGACTAAATGTTGTGTTCCTTTGTCGACACTCTGTGACCTGGAAGTTGTAATGTGGAAATGATAAACTGAGGCTGAATGTTGATGAAATTGAACTTATTTTTCTTAACAAATGTCAGGTTGTTCATGATTTTTTGTAGAAAGATAATTCCTTAAATGTGAACATTTTTGCACTACAACAAAAGAACCATTAGGAGTTGTGGTTATTTCTAGGTTATTCTGCTGTAGTTTTACAGGTCTGGTCTACTGGAGATCAAACTGGACTGAATGTGGAACCTGGACTGGAATCAGTTTGATTCTTGTGGTCTATTATAGTCCAGCCTGACTCATGTGACGTACAGAGCACTTTCCTGGCTAACTGCAGCTGATGTTGGTTGGGTTGAATTTAACTTGGACCGCATAAGAAATGTTAAAAACACAAATATGCCTCCTTTTTAACGGATCGAGTCTCTGCTGGCATGAAGGGAGAAGAACAGCAGCACTGTGTGAGTCGTTTCCTGTAGCTGCTCTCAGCATCGTATTTGTCAAGGGTGCCCTTATTCATGGTGTGGTAATAAAAGAGAAAACAGCAGTCGGTCTTTTTTATGCATCACATGTCAGACAGCTTCAGGGAACGCAGAGCATCTCCAGGCTGACTGGAACAGCAACAAGAAGCCTACAGCATTTGGGTTTATTGTAGTAATTCATACTATCATCATTAACCCTCCTGTTGTCTTCATTTACAGGCACCAAGAAATACTGTTTCCTTCTCTGAAAAAAAATCTAAAAATTCAGGAAAAAAATCCCCCAAATTTCAGAAAATTTGCAAAACCTTCAGGAAGAAAATTCCAATAATTAATTAAAAATGTCCCTGAAAAGTTTTATTTAAAAAAAATAAATAAATAAAAAATCCCCCAAATTTGGCAAGAAAATTCTTGTAAATATTTTCAAAAAATGAGTAAAAATCTTCCCAAAAAAATCCTAAAAATATCTAAAGTGATTCCACTTTTCCAGTATATATTTGTGAATGTTCTTAAGAAACATTTTTAACATTTCTTTTTTTCCACCAAAAAATGTTCAAAGATTTCCCAAAAATGTTGAAAATGTGGACATCAGACGTTTCACTGTGAAAATATGTTTTTTTCTACATTTTCAAACTTTAAAACGGGTCAATTTTGACCCGCATGACGACACGAGGGTTAATCGACTGTCAGTAATTTAGCTCCCAAATACAACCAGGAATTAATAGTTCCTCTTAAAGAACACAAAGCCGTTCCCAGACTAATAACCTGTAACACAACATCACACAAACCTACACATCACAAGAGAGTAGAAAGGAAAAATGTACCTTCTCATTCTTCACCTTCTTTAACGTCTTGCATTCAGTACTACCATTCTCCACGTCCTCGGGTTCAGTTTTCGCGGTCAGTGCTGGTACTATCCCAACAGGTTCAAGTGCAATATTCCCCATTTGACTGGCATCAGCCAAGTCTGTTGATTGTGTGTTCTCAAAGGATGTGTTACGACTATTCCCCAGAGCAACTTGGGCTTGAGACACGACATCCTTCTCTGCGACACCTATCGCCACGACCGGGGCGCCATCTGTTTTGTCCTTCTTACTTTTCCCACTAGCCCCTTCCTTCTCCTTTTTCCCACTGAGAACACCTCTGGAGGCTTTGCCCCCTTTTTCCATGTTTTTCCCAGCGGTGGAATTGTTGCCGGCAGCCGCTGCGCTCGCTGCCGTGCCAGTCGGCTCGCCTTGAGTCCGTCCTGTGGTTTCTTTTTTGCCCCCATCTCCAGCTGAAGCTTTGCTACTATTGTCTTTAGAGTTCTTGCTGCGCTTGTATTTGGATTTGCTCTCCTTGCCTTGAGAGCCAGACACTGGACTAACGAACCGGATGTTGTCGGGCAACGCTGCCACTGCACTGGGTGGTGCCGCCATGCCGTCCTTGGTGCCAGACATCTCAAGTTTGTCCTTCTCTAAGTCAGCGTCAAGGTCAATAATCAGATTTCCAACACCAATATCCCACTCATCCCCGCTGTCATAAGTGTCCACCGCATTAGAGTCCACACCTTTCCCGCCTGCAGTGCCACCACTTAGGGACATTTTAGTGCCAACGGCCCAGGATTGCCTCAGTGAGCTCCGACACCCTCTTACTCGGCTGGGACTTGGGGACTAGGGTTAGAGAATCCTCACGGTCTACTCGTTCCTGTCCCATTTAACCACATTTTGTCCTAGAAAGGAATGAGAAAAGAAGACACGTTAATCTCCTAAGTCAGTGGTACATCTCCTCCATCACAGAACGCAGCATTTCACTGGATACACCACAAAAAAAACGTTTGATCACGAGCCAGTAATTCTCTGATGATCACTGTGCAAGCCGCTATGGTAATACCCACTGGTGTGACAGCTCCGCTCTGAAACCTTCTCTTCATAATCACTTCCCACAGTCGTCATGGCAACCATGGGAAATGTACCCTAAATCCTGCTTTGACAGCCAAGGTGGCCCCACTGTTCTGAATGACTGGCTCTCTTTTCACCAGGAGCCGCTGATAAACACTGAGTAGCCGGCCTCAACACTCCACATGGTTTACGGCGTTGCCGCTTTTCAACTCAACTGGCATTAACAGGACAGCTTAAATCAGGGGTGTCGAACACTTTTTGACAAATATATCGCATGAATTTAAGGATGCAAATTGTTTTAATCGACATAGATGGTTGTTGTTTCTCACTTTAGAATAGTGTTGCTTTTTAACCGACAACTAAGTCAGGAAAAGATGATAAAAACCATCTTTTTCTGACTTAGTTGTTGGTCAAAAAGTAACGCTATTCTAAAGTTTTAATCAACTACTGCAGGGGTGTCCAACATGCGGCCCGTGGGCCAAAAGCGGTCCTCCAGGGGGTCCAATCCAGCCCTCAAAGTGTAAAAATTCCAGAGAAGACATTAACTGCAGGTTGTAAATTAGTAAAACTATGAATTTAAAATAATTTGTAGACCATGACAAGCTGTTTTGATCAGAAAATAAAATACTAGATTGTTGTTTTCATGCCTCGTTTTTGTAATTTTTTGTCTTGTTTTTGTCCTTTTTTTGTCAGACTTTTGTGGTTTTGTCTCATGTTTTTGTGGTTTTGTCTCATGTTTTTGTCGTTTTGTGTTTCCTTTTTGTCTTGCTTATATTTTTTGTCTTATTTTTGTAATTTTTTGTTTTGCTTTATTCGTTGTTTTGTGTATCGTTTTTGTCACAGTTTTTTTTGTCTCGCTTGTGTCATTTGTATAACTTTTTGTGGCTTTTTTGGTTTTGTTTTGTGTCATTTGTCTCATTTTTGTAATTGTCTGGTTATTGTTATTTTTTGTCTGACTTTTGATGTTTAGCTCATGTTTTTGTCATTTTGTTTTGTCTTTTTTTTAATCATTTTGTTCCTTTTTTGTCATTTTTTGTTGACACTGAATCATAATATTGCTGAAATTGAACTTCTTTGTCTTCAGAAACGTGAGGTTGTTCACGGTGTTTTGAAAAAAAAAATTCCTTAAATGTGAACATTTTTGCACTAAACCAAAGGAATCATCAGGAGTTGTGGTTATTTCTAGGTTATTATGCTGTGGTTTTACTGGTCCGGTCCACTGGAGATCAGACTGGGCTGAGTTTGGCCCCTGAAATGAGATGAGTTCGACACCTCTGGCTTAAATACATCATGAATGAACCAGTGTACGTCTCCTGAGAACACCAGTGGGTTGTGTTTGCTCACACACCGCGGCCCAGAGGTCATCACGTTTCCTATCTGTTAGCAAATAAACACAACATTCCTGCAGATGTCCCAGCTGGATCTAATTCTGGACAAACACTGAAGATCCTTTTATATTTTACATGAAAATCTGTACATCTTTCCGCGTAAAAATACAACAGTGCCCGATTACAGCGAGCTGCAGGAAAATGTGAACATCAGTTTGCTGTTTGAGTCGTGGGTGGACGGCTGTGGAAAGAGGTCGCTTTAACATCTTCAAAGTATTTCATTTGCTCTGTGCTACACTGAAACCATGCAGTGGAATATTTTACTGTAAAGCACACTGAGCTGTCCTTGTGAATACCTCCTGCTATTTAAACACAACGTGCAGCAGCGTTAGCTCCATTACTGCTCTTTACTGCTCGTCTCAGCTGATTGTGCACCGTATATTACCAGTCACACAGCGTTGAACAGCTTCCTGCACTTATACCAGTTCATTTTCTTATGTGCCTCTGCTGCTAACAGCATGAAAGGTGGAGAATATATTTTTAATCCAACACACCTTGTGCCATATTCACTGATTATCTCCTGATGGGCCACAGTCTGAGCATTCAGCATGAAATAAACACGGTCTGGATACAGCCTTGGAGACCGACCCACACAACATGATTCCAGTGTGAAGAATGATTCATCTGGCACATGCTCACTAACTAAAGCAGGTGTCCAACATGTGGCCTGTGGGCCAAAAGTGGTCCTTCAGAGGGTCCAATCCGGCCATCAAAGTGTGAAAATTCCAGAGAAGACATTAACTGCAGATTGTAAATTAGCAAAACTATAAATTTAAAATCATTTCTAGACCATGACAAGATGTTTTGATCAGAAAGGAAAACATTAGATTGTTCATTGTTCTTTTGTCAATTTGTGTCTCATTTTTGTAATATTTTGTCTTGTTTTTGCTGGTTTTTTGTCTGACTCTTGCTGTTTGTCTCACGTTTTTGTTGCTTAGTTTCTAATTTTTGTTGTTTTGTGTTTCCTTTTTGTCTCGCTGGTGTTTTTTGTCTTATTTTTGTCATTTTGTGTTTTGCTTTATTTGTTTTGTGTATCATTTGTCTCTTTTCTGTCATTTTTGTTTCTTTTTAGTCATTTGTTCATTTTTTGTCACATTGTAACTTTTTGTCTTTTTTGTTTTTTCGTGTCTGTCTCATTTTTTTGTCATATTGTGTCTTGTTTTTGTTGTTTTTTTGTCTGACTTCTGTCATGTTTTTGTCAATTTGTCTTTCCTTTTTGTCTTGTGTTTTTTGTCTTATTTTTGTCATTTTGGGTTTTGCTTTATTCGTTTTGTATATCGTTTGCGTCGTTTGTCTACTTTTGGCCGTTTTGTTTCTTGCTTTTGTCATTTCTTGTCTCAAGTTTGTCGTTTGTCCATTTCTTTTGTTGCTTTGCAACTTTTGTCAAATTTTTTCTCTTTTTTTTCCGTTTTCTTATGTGTAGTTTGTCTAATTTTTTGTCCCTTTCGCGTCTCATTTTTGTAATATTCTGTCTTGTTTTGTTGTTTTTTTTTGTCTGACTTTTGTCATATTGATCATAAAGTAAAATCCTCTCTGGTTCAGTTCCACGTGACTAAATGTTGTGTTCCTTTGTAGACACTCTGTGATCTGAAAGTTGTAATGTGGAAATGATAAACTGAGGCTGAATGTTGATGAAACTGAATTTATTTTTCTTCATATATGTCAGGTTGTTCATGATGTTTTGTAGAAAGATAATTCCTTAAATGTCAAATTTTTTACACGAAAACGAAATAAAAATTAGGAGTTGTGGTTATTTCTAGGTTATTATGCTGTGGTTTTACTGAATGTGGCCCCTGGACTAGAAAATGTTTGATCCCCTGAGTTAGATGTATTTTTATCTCCTCCACTGTCTTTTGTCTTTTTTGTCTGACTTTTGTCATATTGATCATACAGTAAAAGCACTAAACCAAAGAACCATTAGGAGTTGTGGTTATTTCTAGGTTATTCTGCTGTGGTTTTACTGGTCTGGTCCACTGGAGATCAAACTGGGCTGAATGTGGAACCTGAACTAGAATGAATTTGACTCCTCTGATCTAAATACACTATCAAAATATGGACAAATCTTGCATCACAACCTCTAAGTAATCCTATCTGTTGGAATAGAAAGGCATAAAGTGCACATTATAGATATGTTAATTCTCAAATAAAGCACTTGCAACCCCTCTGAAGCTGTAAATCAATTGGCATCAGAAGCTGGCCAGCAGAGAATCTGAGGATAAACCAGCACCAGGAGATTTCTGAGAGTCCCCTTAGAACACACTACATGTAGGCAAATAATTAACACTTACATCTGCAGCTCTCATCTCCCCGTGCTACAAAGAATGTGAAGGATAAGCAAGCCTGAGCACAAAAGACTCTGGAGAGGCGGTGAGGGCGATGAGATCAATACTGCTCCAAACAGAAACGAATTCTGGTGATTCTCTTTGTGCTGCAGAGTCGACTAACAAAATACAGCCAGAGAATACAGAACAGAGTCCTCCAGAGATCCTTTTAACAAAATTGTCGGTGCAAATTCTTATTTTTGGATTAGTAGTCGCTGCATGTTTCTGCTCTGCAGCTGAAGTAATGAATCTTACATTTTCTAGTGGATATCTGCAGACTCCTGGATCAGTATTCACACATCATAATGCAGTTTGTTTAGTTCCAACTATATCTTTGATTAGAAACCACAGGCAAAAACAAAAGGAATCTACCACTAATTAAAGGGTAAATTAAACTAGTGAACTTCCCACACACTTTTCTTCAAGACAGATAATCATATAAACAAACTGAATTCCAATAAAATCATTTGTAAATGTTTAAATATTCAACTTCTACTTCTTGTATTTTTAGCCTGATGACTTGACAGATTGGCGGAGATGTTAAACTCTGATAGTTTTACGAATTCATTTCAAATCCTCAGACTTCCAGCCGTGTGTAAATATGCTTCATCCTGATGGGCTTATCTCATCAAATCCTAAAGCTTCCCGATAACAATGGCAGCATCTAGAGAGACAGGACGGAGATATTGGTACGTTTCCTGCATCATTAGCAGCACAATTACATTACTCTTTCTATCATGGAAGAGCTCAAACAAAAGGTTTTTACACCAATTTATCCAGCAGACCCAGTTTTATCTTCCTCTGGAAATAAAGTGGAGGAGATAAAAATACAACATCTAACTCAGGGGGGTCAAATATTTTCTAGTCCAGGGGCCACATTCAGTAAACCCGCAGCGTAATAACCTAGAAATAACCACAACTCCTAATTTTTCTTTCGCTTTAGTGCAAAAAATTTGACATTTAAGGAATTATCTTTCTACAAAACATCATGAACGACCTGACATTTATGAAGGAAAATAAGTTCAGTTTCATCAAAATTCAGCCTCAGTTTATCATTTCCACATTACAACTTCCAGATCACAGAGTGTCTACAAAGGAACACAACATTTAGTCACCTGGAACTGAACCATAGAGGATTTAATTTATGATCAAAATGACAAAAGTCAGACAAAAAAAAAAAAAAAACAACAAAAACAAGACAAAATATTACAAAAATGAGACAAAAAACAATGAAAAATCTAGTATTTTACTTCATGATCTAAACAACTTGTCGTGGTCTAGAAATGATTTTAAATTTATAGTTTTACTAATTTACAATCTGCAGTTAATGTCTTCTCTGGAATTTTTACACTTTGAGGGCCAGATTGGACCCTCTGGAGGACCACTTTTGGCCCACGGGCCTCATGTTGGACACCCCTGGTGTAGACAGTTGTGTAAACTACCTGATGCCAGAACTGATTTAGTCGACTTCTACACTAAATCAACCAGAAGTCTGGATCCCTTGTGTATTTTTCTGGACTTTGAAGGCAGAATCACCCTGACGTGGCCTCTGATAGCTCGCTGAATGAAACTGGATCTGTGAAAAAAGAACGAATAAAAGGACAAGCTCTCTGGGATTTGCTCAGCCTGCATGCCTTCGGCTCAATGGGGCACTCGCTAGGACATTTCCTCAGCAGAGCTCTTTGAAAAGGGATTCCAGCTCAGGGCAGTACAGTGGGTCAGCCGCCGATAGAGTTACAGCCTCTCTTTGTGGAGGTGTTGGACAAATTAGACCTCACAACTGTTTACCCAGTCACACAGGGACAGCTGCAGGTCTCCGCCCTCCAACCTGTCCCCTTGTTGTTCCTCTGGGAGCCATCTGTGACCAGATGATGGTTTTAGGTCTGTCTCTGCTGCTGGGGGGGTGACAATCAGCATTATGTAAACCAGCTGAGTAATGGTAGATGATAAAAGTAGAGCTCTGCTGTCAGTAGTAGATCAGAGTGTCCAACATGCGGTCCGTGGGCCAAAAGGGGTCCTCCAGAGGGTCCAATCCGGCTCTCAAAGTGTAAAAATTCCAGAGAAGACATTAACTGCAGATTGTAACTTAGTAAAACTATAAATTTAAAATCATTTCTAGACCATGACAAGTTGTTTGGATCAGAAAGTAAAATACTAGATTGTTCATTGTTCTTTTGTTTTGTGTCTATTTTTGTAATATTTTGTCCGTTTTTGTTTTTTTGTCTGACTTTTGTCGTTTGTCTCATGTTTTTGTCGTTTCATTTCTTTTTTGTCTCACTTGTGTCGTTTGTCTTATTTTTGTCAAATTGTGTTTTGCTCTATTTGTTGTGTTTGTGTATCGTTTGTGTCATTTTGTGTTTTATTGACTCTCTTGTGTTGTTTGTCTAATTTTTTGTTGTTTTGCGTCTCATTTTTGTAATCTTTTGTCTTGTTTTTTGTCATTTCTTTGTATGACTTTTGTCGTTTTGATCCTCCAGTAAATCCTCTCTGGTTCAGTTCCAGGTGACTAAATGTTGTGTTCCTTTGTAGACACTCTGTGATCTGGAAGTTGTAATGTGGAAATGATAAACTGAGGCTGAATGTTGATGAAACTGAATTTATTTTTCTTAACAAATGTCAGGTTGTTCATGATGTTTTGTAAAAAGATAATTCCTTAAATGTGAACATTTTTGCACTAAAACAAAGGAACCATTAGGAGTTGTGGTTATTTATAGGTTGTTATGCTGTGGTTTTACTGGTCCGACCCTGAATGTGGGACCTGAAATAAGATGAGTTTGACTCTCCTGATCGATGTAGACAACAAAAGATTAGAGACAAGGTTCTGAAACTAGGGGCTCATTTTCCATTTTTATTTCTTATCTAAATGTGAGTGAGGTTTAGATCCAAAAGAAGGTGAAAAATATCACATGATAGGAAATACGACAAATGAACCTACGGTTAACTGCACTTTTAAGGGCAACTCTCTAAAAACACATAAAACTCATTAAACAGACGTGTTGTTTTTTTCCACAGCTTGTGATGGATAACATACGCTTCAAATCAGAATGCAGAGCAGGTAATTACTGTTTGATTTGCACAGATAGAAAAATAACTCCTCTGCAAGATATTCCCTCAAATTAGGCGTGTCGACATGAAGGTTTCCCAGCTGGGTTTATCTTGGCCAGCAGTTCTCTGTCTGTGTGTGTTATTATCACAACGATAACTGAACTAACTCCAGTGAGAGAAATCTCAAACGCACATTTCTAAGCACTGCTTTGGTAGCGATAGATAAATATATACTAGTGTGCCACTAGGCGTAGCCGTTTGTTTGTTGTGGTCTCTGGTATAATTAAAATTGCAAAGCTTACACTATGCTATAATAGTTTTGTTCCTTATTGAGGTACAGTCATAATGATTACTACCTCATCATGCTCCCAGGGCTCCAGATCTTATTAAGGCCTGAAAGATGCTTCTCCAAAGTTAAATAAAGCTGCAGAGGTGCAGGAAAAGTCGAGTTCAGCTCCTCCAGAATGTCAAAGACAAGCCGTGCAAAGAGGCGACCCAGTGCATGAAACCAGCACAGACTGGTTTAACAGGGATATCCAGGAGTGTTGGTGCTGGGCCAACATCTCACACACACCTAGAACAACAACACAACAAACCATCATACCAGGAGTGTCAAAGTCATTCTAGTTCAGGGGCCACATTCAGGGCCGGAGCAGAAAAATCACAGCATAATAACCTATAAATAACAACTCCACGTTTTTAATTTGTTTTAGTGCAAAAAAGTACATTCTGAAAATGTTCACATTTTGACAAAACATCATGAACAACCTGACATTTGTTAAGAAAATAAATTCAGTTTCATCAACATTCAGCCTCAGTTCATCATTTCCACATTACAACTTCCAGATCACAGTGTCGACAAAGGAATACAACATTTAGTCACCTGGAACTGAACCACACTGGATTTACTGGAGGATCAAAACGACAAAAGTCAGACAAAAAAAAGACAAAATATGACAAAAACTGACACAAAACAAAAAAAGACAAAAAATTAGACAAAAAAATGACAAGAGAAACAAGACGAGAAAAAAGTAGACAAACGATATACAAAACAATGAATAAAGCAAAACACAAAATGACAAAAATAAGAGAAAAACACCGAGACAAAAAAGAAACATAAAACAACAAAAAACACGAGACAAACGACAAAAATATGACAAAAAACAAAAACAAGACAAAATATTACAAAAATGAGACACAAAAATGACAAAAACTGGACAAAACGATAAAAAGTGAGACAACTGATACAAAACAAAAAAGAGACAAAAAATGGACAAATGACAAAAATGAAACAAAAAATGACAAAAGTGAGAAACAAAACAACACAAAAGGAGACAAACGACACAAAACAACGAATAAAGCGAAACACAAAATGACAAAAATAAGACAAAAAACACAAGCGAGACAAAAAGGAAACACAAAACGACAAAAAACAGAAACAAAAGTCAGACAAAAAAACAACAAAAACCAGACAAAATATTACAAAAATGAGACCCAAATGACAAAAGAACAATTTAGTATTTTACTTTCTGATCCAAACAGCTTGTCATGGTCTAGAAATGATTTTAAATTTATAGTTTTAATAATTTATAATCTGCAGTTAATGTCTTCTCTGGAATTTTTACACTTTGAGGGCCGGATTGGACCTTCTGGAGGATCACTTTTGGCCCACGGGCCCCATGTTGGACACCCCTGGATTATACCAACTCATTTTTTCTTTAATTTTCTTATAAGTGGTGGAGGTTGTTAATACCCATTTTCGTCACACAGTTGACCTGCTTGTAGTGTATGTTTTAGTGACCAGTCACTTATTCTTATTATGATGGGTAGTTTCAGTCCTGCACTCAGAATGGATTTCTGTTTGTGTCGTTTCAAGTACATCCCTCTTTTACTGGCCATGAGTAGCTGTTTAGGAACCGGATCTGTTTGCACTCGCCAAATTAAAACACTGAGCGGTGAGACCTCTGAATACAAATCACTCCGACACAATGCGATGAGCAGTTAGCAGATTAAAAAACAACCGTGACAATAAAAAAAAAAAAGCAACAAAAAGCAACTACAACCTTGAATTGAATGTGCATCTCTGTCTCTGAAGGTCCCCCATCTGAAGGGCCCCACGGTAACCGCCATGTAATTGGATTGTGTGCTTGAGCTGATTACTGGAACAGAAATGCAGCCAGCCAATCCAGGTGATGGTATCAGAGTCCGTGGGTCAGCCAGCATCTCTATCAGTAAATATGTCAACCAGTGGAAGTCCCTGTCCTCAGCAGAGACAGGAGGATGATGGTACGACTGAGATTCAATTAATACACTTGTTTAAACTCTTTATTGCAGCGGTGTCCAACATGCGGCCCGTGGGCCAAAAGTGGTCCTCCAGAGGGTCCAATCCAGTCCTCAAAGTGTAAAAATTCCAGAGAAGACATTAACTGCTGATTGTAAATCAGTAAAACTATAAATTTAAAATCATTTCTAGACCATGACAAGTTGTTTGGGTCATGAAGTAAAATACTAGATTGTTCATTGTTCTTTTGTCATTTTGTGTCTCATTTTTGTAAAAGTTTGTCATATTTTGTCTTGTTTTTTGTCTTTTTTTGTCTGACTTTTGTCATTTGTCTCATGTTTTTGTCTTTTTGTTTCTTTTTTGTAATTTTGCGTCTCATTTTTCTCAAATTTTGTCGTTTTTGTTGTTTTTTTTAATCTTTTTTGTCTGACTTTTGTCGTATTGATCAAAAAGTAAATCCTCTATGGTTCAGTTCCAGATCATTAAATGTTGTGTTCCTTTGTCGACACTCTGTGATCTGGAAGTTGTAATGTGGAAATGATAAACTGATGCTGAATGTTGATGAAACTGAATTTATTTTTCTTCATAAATTTCAGGTTGTTTATGATGTTTTGTAGAAAGAGAATTCCTTTAATGTGAACATTTTTGCACTAAAACAAATAAAAAATGTGGACTTGTGGTTATTTATGGTTTATTATGCTGTGGTTTTACTGGTCACTGGAGCTCAAACTGGGCTGAATGTGGAACCTGGACTAGAATGAGTTTGACTCTCCTGGTCTATTGCAAAAAATCCCTGACTGCTGTAGCTTCCTGAGTTTCTTGGACAGGCAGATTTATGACTCAAACCAAGAGTTCCCTGAGAAGTGTGAAATCTGCAGGGTGCTCTGTGGCTGATTAGGTCTGAATACCGGAGCTCTGGAGTGATGCAGCAGAAGACGAAGCTCTGACAAAACGCTGCCTCCAGCTGCTACCATCCTCCATCGTAGTTTTCCAGTTAAGAGCGTTAGGTGAAGGAACAGAACTGTCAGCACCTCGCATCGCTGTCACATCACCGCTGCGTCCACACTAAGGTGGACGAATCAGACAACGCCGTTTACAGGATAAAACCACCGGCATCGGCACCCGAAGGGTTTTCAAGTCATTTGATTTGATTGTAGTTCAGAAAGGGAACGAGTTAAACTGGGCTAACAGTGTTTCCTGTTGCTGCTGCAGCGTGGAGCACTATTAAATAAATACGTCTATTACATGAGCAGCTATGCTGACATTCAAAATGGTTGTTCACAGAAAAGGCTACAGGCATCAGGAAACTGTCCTCTTGACATTACTCCCTCTCAGCACTGAACCCTGTCAGAGCAGGCATATTACTGTTTACAGAATGCAAGGGCAGCACTTCCAGATTTATGAACGCTGCAGTGAGGCTCTAAACAGCTCGGCTGCTGGTGTGAAAAACAATGTAGACTAAAGGGCAAAACAGAGAGGAACAGAGACACGTTTTGCTGCATTAGGTCAGGATTATGTCGCCCAGAGAGCTGGAGACACGACAGACACATATATATTCTTATTATACCGAGTTCTAATAATTAATCTGAAAATAACTGAACTTGCCTTACAGACGTGCAACGTTCAGATGGCAGGAGCTGCAGTTTTTTAAGAAGGTTACACGTGTCACAGTGAACTGTTTCAGATGAAGCATGGCAGTGGTACAGAGACGCCCCGGCCTATAAATCAGAAATCATTCTCTCCACACGTGAGGGAGGAACTGTGCTTGTTTGGCACAAACTGTGACTAAAATCACATCATCATTTTTACATTTTTGTTTCTCAGAGGAAAAAACATGCAGAAATGACCAGTCCCACAAAAATTCCTCCTGAAAATGCAATAACTTGTTAAAATCATCGCTTTTTCTGCACATTGTCCAGCCTAATGGTGGCATCGATGCAAGCAGATGAAGAGCCACTTGGTCTGCTGTACTTTATATCGTGATAAAGACAAACCATGCAGACGCAGGCAGCAACGGACATCTTCACACAGCATCCATTTTGGGAAGTGGTTGGAGCTTCCAGTACACCTTTTGGTAAAAACAATCACCTCTTCCAGACCCTAACAGAAGCCGTGTGATCTAGCAGATGCTAATCTAAAATGCTACCTGGGTCAATATATAACTGCGGGACTTTTAGTCCACAAACACGGATGTGAAGTTTGCAATAAAGAACTGAATCTTGCACTGGACTGCACTTTATCACTCATCCCACTGCTCATGTCACTAAGACTGCTTACATATTTAGATTTTTGAAGATTTTTTTTTAAAAAAAGTTTCATTTTATTTGTATATAGTGTGCCTTTTTCTATTTTTTTTATATATAGCTGGGAGTCACCAATTGTAATTTCACTGTGTGGAAACACAGTGACAATAAAGAGTCTTGATTCTTTAGTATCATAGTTGACATTTTTACTGTTTTCAGGCCTAAAATCAAAATGACCGCCTGTAACCAAACACAACATGGCATTTTAGAGAAAGATTCTTACAATGTATTTCTGAAGATATTGTAGTAAACCTGTTGACTACTTTATTTTAACCCTCCTGTTGTCCTCATTTAGAGGCACCAAAAAAACATTGTTTCCTTTTCTGAAAAAAATACAAAAATTCAACAAAAAAATTCCCCACATTTCTGAAAATTTGCAAAACCTTCAGGAAGAAAATTCCAAGAATTCCTTAAAAGTTTCCCTTAAAAGTTTTATTTAAAAAAAAAAAATCCCCCAAATTTGGCAAGAAAATTCTTGTAAATATTTTCAAAAAATGAGCAAAAATCTTCCCCAAAAAATCCTAAAAATATCTAAAGTGATTCCATATATATCAGCAAAACCTCCAAAATCAGCGAATTCACTGGATTTTGTTTGATTTTTCTGTGACTGTTCTTAAGAAACATTATTAACATTTCTTTTTTTCCACCAAAAAATGTTCAAAGATTTCCCAAAAATGTTGAAAATGTGGACATCAGAAGTTTCACTGTGAAAATATGTATTTTTTCCACATTTTCAAACTTTAAAACGGGTCACTTTTGACCTGCAGGACGACATGAGGGTTAATACAAAGAACACAATCCAAACTATTTCTGAATCAGCTCATTTTATTATTGTTTAGCTCATTAGAAGGTGGTTGGTAGTAAATTCAGACGCTTATTTAGTTCACATTTTAGTGATATCCAGTCATTTTTTATTAATGTGATTGTTTCCATCAAAAATAATTATGGAATTTGTAAAGACATGATCATAATAAACATAAAAACACTAGTTTTTCTACTTTTAATAAAAATGCATGCAAGATTCAAAAGTCTTGAAAAGTCACTCAGTTATATATTATATACCACATATATATACGGTCTACATACAAACTCACTCTTCAGCGTCCTCTATTACAACAGATAAAAGTTCTGTTTAAATCATGCATATTTTCAGCCTTTCCTGACATTAATAGGGCAGGAGCTTGCAGGTGTATTGTATCAATATACCCACTGATGACAGTACATGTTAAATAATTCTATCCATTATTTGCTATCATAAATATGGTAATTCCATTTAACCAACTCATCTCTAAAAAATGTGCCACAATTGGAGTATATATGTATATATGTTAAAAGTAAAACAATTCTGACAAACTAAATGACTTTGCTTCATGTAAGCTGTGTGCACGTGTTGAATCTGAAATCAGGGAAAAACATCCCATCCTGCCTGTTAGCGGCAGGAATCTGTCACAGTTTCTAGACTTATTTGCATCACATTAACTGTTCAATCAATGTTTGCAACCGTGCAAACTTTAAATAAGTGGAATTGTCTGTGTGACACCAATAAATAAACATTTCAATATGTGATCATTATAAAAACTTACTGTTCTTGGACTGTTACTGCAGAAATCTATTTGTTTAGTTGCAGATAGCTGCATTAATGAGGAATTTTAGAGGATGGAGCCAGATGACATCTTGAAACTATCTGTCTGATCGTGAGGAAACGGTAACTGCCAACAGATTCAGCTGAAGGCTACAGAGAGCTGCTCGCCTGCTGCTGGTGGAAGCAAATGCAATTATCCTGTATCCTTAACCCTCGTGTTGTCCTGCGATTCAAAACTGACCCGTTTTAAAGTTTGAAAATGTGGAGGAAAAAAAAAATCACAGTGAAACTTCTGATGTCCACATTTTCAACATTTTTGGGAAATCTTTGAACTAGGGCTGGGCGATTTTGCCCAAAAAAAAAATCTTCGAATTTTTTGAAAAAAATTCGATTTTCGATTCGATTTCGATTTTTTTCTAAGAATTTATAAGTGATTGAGAAAAACAGATATTCTGTCAAAAGTTTGTTTTATTGCATACAATTCAAGGCCTTCCCATTCAAAATTCAAGTTATAACCCAGTTTTTAAAAAAGTGCAAGAGAACTTAATAGCTTAAATTTTACAATGATTAAGAAATTAAATAATGTTATGATTTATAACACTACTACTACACTTACCAAAGAAGTGCAAGACAAAAAAATGCTTAAAGCCACCTCTTCCAACCCTTTGTGGATCTTTTGACGAGTACTACTATACAATTGAGGCAGCGCCACATCAGAGAAATATCGTCGACTGGGTATGGTGTATCTCGCATCCAAAACATTCAGCGAGTGATTGAAGCCTCGCTTTTCCACAGAATAAATGGGAAGCATGTCTGTGGCAATATACAAAGTGATGGCCTCTGTAATTGCCTTAAAGCGGGCTCCACTCTTGTCATACGGTACACAGTTGGTGAATCTCTCAACAAGTGTTGTCTGTTTTGGCGGAGCTGTGCTCGGGGTGCCGTCTTCGTGTCGAAGCCGCTTGCTCTTCTCCCACTCATCTGGGTGCTTGTTTTTTAAGTGCTGAAACAAGTTTGTCGTGCTGCTACTTCCAGTTGCTACAGTCTTAATACAAGTTTTGCAGCACGGCTTGGTCTGTTGATCGTCGCTTGGATCAAATCCGAACCCGTTCCAAATGACAGAATTCCAATTTCCTTTCTTTGAACAGAGTTGTTTTCTACTCACGGGGGCAGCTATATTGTCTCTTACTGTGCAATGCGCGGGGCGCGCTACGGAAGCCCACGAGTGAAGTGAAGCCTGAAACGCGAAAAAAGAAACTAACGGGGAAAATATATATCAGATCAATGGGAAAACACTCGAGTTAGTAAAATAAAAATCGATTTCAGTTATAAAATCGATAAATCGATAAAATCGATTTTATTCCCAGCCCTACTTTGAACATGTTTTGGTGGAAAAAAAGAAATGTTAAAAATGTTTCTTAAAAACAGTCACATAAAAATCAACCAAAATCCACTGAAATTCGCTGGATTTTGTTTGATTTTTCTTCAAGAAAATATTAGAAGTTTTACTGATATATATGGAATCACTTGAGATATTTTTAGCATTTTTTGGAAGATTTTTGCTCATTTTTTGAAAATATTTACAAGAATTTTCTTGCCAAATTTGGGGGACTTTTTTTAAAAATAAAACTTTTAAGGGAAACTTGTCAGTAATTATTGGAATTTTCTTCCTGAAGGTTTTGCAAATTTTCAGAAATGTGGGGAATTTTTTTGTTGAATTTCAGTATTTTTTTTCAGACAAGGAAACAATATTTTTTGGTGCCCATAAATGAAGACAACAGGAGGGTTAAACAAAGCAGCCCAGCACTAGAAAAGCTGCCGGCTAAAACCATAAAAATGGCATGACAGATAAGTCAGAAGACTACATTACTTTTAGTGAAGCAAACTCATAAAAAGGTACTCCTCCTTTGATAGTGATATCAATAGATTAAAAGAAAGAATAAAGACTTGGAGCTGAGGTTTAAGCAGCTGACAGATGAAGTCTCTCACATGGAGATAAATATTGGAGCTGAACTCTCAGAAGTAAACAAACATTCACCTCACATGAATCAAAGCTACATCAAGTGTGTTTACTGTCATCTGATAATGGAAACGCTCGCCCCAGTAAATGACATTTTTCTGCCTGTCACAAAGTTCTAGTGAAATACTTTTAGAAATAACTTCACTGCGTGTACGGCCTCGACATTACTCCCCAATATCTGTAGAAAGGAAAACACAATTAACGCTGTGGAGCCTAAACAGTGGTGACCAACTGGGAATTAGATTCGCCCAGGAGTACAAATTAATAATCAAATTGCAGCTCGCCTGCGTCAACAGCAGAGGATGAATTAACGCTCACACAGCGGCCGGAGCGGAAGGAAGTCCCAATCTGAAAACACTGACCAGGTCGCGGATTGATTCTTCCTGTAGCAGAAGTAGAGCGGCTCCATTAACATGCCGAGCCATCCCACTCCGCCATGATTTCTGAATTACAAAAGCCAGCCATCGGGATTCTCAGAACACTTCTAATTATCTCTGCTCTCTTCATTCTCTAATTGAGGCACTCCGTCTCAATGCGAGCTGATGAAACAGCGGCGGCGTCTACCGCAGCACTTGTTTGCATTTGTGGTCAGTTGTAAAGAAGGCTCAGCGAGTGCAGTCTCTCAGCAGAGGGACATTACGCTGATATCTGCAATGAATTTTAATTAATACATCATTATTATATCCATCTATGTGGAGTGAAATACTAATAAGGCACATTTACGCTCATGTTCGGCTGGTTGTTGTGACGGCGTTCCAACAGCTGAACAGTGTATTTGTCTGACAGCAGCACTCTATTTTCATTAAAAATCAGTGACTACTTACTATTAAAACTCATATGGAATGAATAAGATGCAAATGAAAATCAGAGATGCACACACTCAACTAAAATCTGCATTAGTTGTGTTATAGTAGATATTAGGACTGTCAAAGTCAACACGTGAATAAGGATTAATCCATCGTCATGATTAATCTGGTTACAAATTTTAATGCAATTAACCCATCTGCAGCAGAATAACTCAAAATCCCCGAAACATCTATGGAAACACATTCTGGGCAGTTTGTCCCAGAAGACTTACCGTAGCACTAAATGGGTCGAGGAAGAACCAAGCAAGTCCAAATGGAAGACGGTAAACAGCACATTGGCCGTTGTCTGTCTGTCTATCTATAGTCTATCTATCTGTCTATCTGTCTATCTATCTATCTATCCATCTATCTATCTATCTATCTATCTATCTATCATCTATCTATCTATCTATCCAGCTATTATCTATCTATCTATCTATCTATCTATCTATCTATCTATCTATCTATCTATCTATCTATCATCTATCCAGCTATTATCTATCTATCTATCTATCTATCTATGTATCTATCTATCTATCGTCTCTCTGTCTATCTATGGTCTGTCTATCGTCTATCGTCTGTCTATCTATCGTCTGTCTGTCTGTCTGTCTATCTATCTATCTATCTATGGTCTATCGTCTGTCTGTCTATCTATCTATCTATCTATCTATGGTCTGTCTATCTATCGTCTATCGTCTGTCTGTCTGTCTATCTATCTATCGTCTGTCTATCTATCATCTGTCTATCTATCGTCTGTCTGTCTATCTATCTATAGTCCATCTATCTCTATCATCTATCTATCCATACATCTATCCATCCATCTCTCTCCCTTCTTTCTTGACAGATATTTAATTGTGATTAATCTAAATTAATCTATAGCAACACTGTGATTAATCTAATTAACATTCTAATCGTTTCTCAGCACTAGTCTATATTTAATTGAACATTAAGATGTTTGTAAAGTTCATGTTACAACTTGAGTTTACAAGAACAAAGCAGGGTTTTGTTTATCAGCAGTCTGAGAGCTCTATAGAATGCAGAAAAAGGCATAATAATATAACTTTAATATCGCCATACACGCTGCCTTGTTTAATAGTGACATTTCTTTCCTAGAAATGACTGAATTAGATTATCTTGGATTCAGTTTTATTCAACTGTAGAAGGTTTTGACACCATTGAAGTACAAGTGGGTGTCATCTGCATAACAACACATTTAGCAGCTGACTTGTTCTGATAATGAGCTCAGATGTGACCAAGTAATGACCTCAGAGGTAATATCAGAGTTATGGTTGATGAGGTAGTTAAACTGGCACAGAATGGTCTGCTTTCTATAAGGGGTTTAAGATAATCCGCCAGTGATTATGAAATTCCTGTCCACAGCTCTTGCAGTCTTATCAAGATTAAACTAGTTTGGTTATAGTCAGACTGTTGGCAAGTGCTGAAACCCACATAGTAACAGGACTAAGGCATTACAGAGGAAAACACTACATCTAATATACATCCTGTAGCACAGTGTGTCACACAAAAATTATGTGCTATTTATAAAATGAACTGCAAATACCAATGTTTAACAGACATAACTGCACCTACGGAAGAAAACAGAAAGTCTGCTGTAAAAAGAGAAAACAAAGCAAAGAAACCTCCCCATTAACCATGAAACTAAATTATTCAAAGGCAGGAAAAGTACCAGTGGCAATAAGGGAGCTCTTAGTGTTGACAGCTTCACCTCCCTCCACCTCCACAGCCAGATATTTGGTGTTAGTAGAAATAAAACCTGCTCTGCTGTGTTCAACTTAAGGTCTGGTCTTGGCTGTGTGTCTTACTTTGCTGTGAAAATAGTGTAAATACACAAGAAGCAGAGGTTCACACAATAAAAACCAACTTGCAGACTTCTGGCATCTCCTCACAAAAGACATCAAAAGATCAACAAGACATGACGGTTCAAAAGTTTGGATATCCAGAACAAAAGGAACAAAAACAGCGAGGAGACGTGAAGTGGAGCGACTTCCTGAGTGACTGTAATGTAAATATTTTAAATAAATACTTTTACTCTGATCTGTTTTGTCATTCATCTACTGAAATTTTAGAGTAGAGCCATTTTCCGAGCCGATTCACAGAATTGCAGCGGATCAAGGTCTTTCTTTTCTTATTCTAAATATTCCAAATGAGCTCATTTGCAGCTGTTTAAGAGAAGCGAGTCTTTCAGAAGATGTGATAAGAGAAGAGGAGGGCTTGCTGCTGCTGATGTCTGACGTTACGGTGAGCGTATTGCGTCACTTCCTGTTGTAGCGCTGTGTTGTGTTCTGTGACTGTTGTAGCTTATCCACTCCATGTAATTTGATATTCATTTAATCTGTGTGTAGCGGTAATATTTGAATCGTAACATACACTCGTTTTCTTCAAGCACCTTCTCAGTACTTAATTCTAAGTTAATCTGTTATCTCTGTCCGCTAGCCTAGCACTTAGCAGTTAGCATGGCTTCTCCCTCTTCCGCTCCTTCTCTTTCCTGCTCAGTGTGTCACATGTTTAGTTACTCCTCTGCCTCCTTTAGTGATAACGATATCTGTAATAAATGCAGTCTCTTTGTAGCTTTGGAGGCGACGCTCTCTGAATTGGAAGCGCGGCTCCGCACCATGGAAAACACCCCGCTAGCTGTTAGCCAGGCCCAATCTTAGCCGGTGCGGACCGCAATAGCATAGCTGCTAGTGTAGCTTCTGCTAGTGTAGCTTCTGCTAGCCATCCCCTAGCAGCTCCCGAGCAGCCGGGAAGTCAGGGTAGCTGGGTGACAGTTCGTAGGAAATGTAGTCCTAAGCTCAAGCCCGCTGTCCCGGCACACCACAAACCGCTTCACGTTTCCAATCGTTTTTCCCCACTCAACGACACACCCGCTGAGAAACCAACTCTGATCATTGGCAGCTCCATAGTCAGAAACGTGAAGCTAGCGACACCAGCAACCATAGTAAAATGCCTCCCAGGGGCCAGAGCGGGCGACATAGAAGCAAATTTGAAACTGCTGGCTAAAGATAATCGTAAGTACAGTAAGATTGTTATTGACGTCGGCGGTAATGACACCCGGTTACGCCAATCGGAGGTCACCAAAATTAGTGTGGCAGCGGTGTGTAACTTTGCCAAAACCATGTCGGACTCCGTAGTTTTCTCTCTACCCCTGCCTGATCTGACCAGCGATGATATGTATAGCCATATGTCATCGTTTCGCCGCTGGGTGTCTACGTGGTGTACTGCAAACGACGTTGGCTTTATAGACAATTGGAGCTCTTTCTGGGGAAAACCTGGTCTGATAAGGAGAGACGGCATCCATCCCACTTTAGCTGGTGCAGCTCTCATTTCTAGAAATATGGCTGATTTTATTAGAACTCCTAAAGCATGACAACCCAGAGTTCAGACCAGGATGCAGAGTTGTAGTCTTCCACACCTCTCTGCAGTTTCCTCTCAGCTGTCACCCTCCAGTAATTCAGTTAGCTTTAGTGAGACTGTGTCTGTCCCCCGACCACCAAAATTCAATAAATTAAACAATTCAAAAATAAACAAAAGACATAGTAACCATAAAAATCTAATTAAAATTAATACCACTATTTCAACTGAGCGAAGAAACAGGACAATTAAATGTGGTCTGTTAAATATTAGATCTCTCACGTCTAAATCTCTGTTAGTAAATGATTTGATAACTGATAACCAGATTGATTTGTTCTGTTTGACTGAAACCTGGTTGCAGCAGGAAGAATATGTTAGTCTAAATGAATCAACTCCTACTAGTCATACTAACTGTCATGTTCCTCCAATCACAGGCCGAGGAGGAGGAGTGGCAGCAATTTACCTCTCGAGCTTAAAAGTGAACCAGAGACCTAAACCTAGTTACAGTTCATTTGAAAATCTTACTCAGTCTCTCTCATCCAGATTTAAAAGCTCAGAAACCAGTTTTATTTGTTGTTGTATATCGTCCTCCTGCTCCTTCCTCTGAGTTTTTATCTCAATTCTCAGACTTTTTATCTGATTTAGTGCTCAGCTCAGATAAAGTCATTATTGTGGGTGACTTTAACATTCATGTTGACGTGGACAGTGACAGCCTTACGACTGCTTTTAATTCAATATTAGACTCAATTGGGTTTTCTCAACATGTAAATAAACCAACTCATAGTTTTAATCATACCCTTGACCTCGTTCTGACTTATGGCATAGAAATCAAACAGTTAACAGTATTTCCCCACAACCCTCTTCTTTCTGACCATTTTATGATAACATTTCAATTTACAACAATAGATTGTATAGGAGTTAAGAATAAACATCGTTACAGTAGATGTCTGTCTGACAATTCGGTGACTAAATTTAAGGAAATAATACCCTCTCATTTAGTCCAGCACCACTTACTAATATAATGGAAGGGAAATATTATAATTTTACCCCCACAGAAGTGGATTATATTGTTAATAATGCTGCAGCCTCACTGCGTACAACACTTGATAGTGTTGCACCTGTAAAAAAGAAAGTTCTATCTCAGAGAGGACCTGCTCCTTGGTATAATTCCCAGCTGCGGACTTTAAAGCAGGCGTCCCGAAAGCTGGAAAGGAAGTGGTACTCCACTAATTTAGAGGAAGTTTATGTAGCTTGGAAAAATAGTCTAGTAATTTATAAAAAAAAAAGCTCTTGGTAATGCCAGGACAACATATTATTCATCTTTAATAAAGGAAAACAAGAACAACCCCAGGTTTCTCTTCAGCACTGTAGCCAGGCTGACAAAGAGTCAGAGCTCTGTTGAACCTTGTATTCCTTTAGCTTTGAGCAGTAACAACTTCATGAGCTTCTTTACAAATAAAATTATTACGTTTAGAGAAAAAATTACTCTGGCCCTTCCTGCAAATGTCACAGATGTATCATCGAGTACAGATACTTTAGAATTGGCTGTAAGACCAGATGGATATTTAGAATTTTTCACTCCCATACATCTCTCTGAACTCATTTCAATAGTTTCTACATCCAAACCATCGACATGTCTTTTAGATCCTATCCCAACTAGACTGTTCAAGGAGGCTTTGCCTTTAATTAATTCCTCAATGTTAGATCTGATTAATCTCTCTCTAGTAACAGGTTATGTACCACAGGCTTTTAAGGTTGCTGTAATCAAACCTTTACTTAAAAGGCCCACTCTAGATCCAGATGTTTTAGCCAACTATAGACCAATTTCCAACCTCCCATTTCTCTCCAAAATTCTGGAAAGAACAGTTGCAAATCAATGATGTGAACACTTACAAAGGAATAGCTTGTTTGAAGAGTTTCACTCAGGCTTCAGAGTGCATCATAGCACAGAAACAGCTCAGGTGAAAGTTACCAATGACCTTCTCATAGCGTCAGATAATGGACTGGTCTCTATACTTATTTTATTGGACCTGAGTGCAGCATTCGATACAATCGACCACAAACTTTTATTACAGCGACTAGAACATTCTATTGGCATTAAAGGGACAGCACTGGACTGGTTTAAATCCTACTTATCAGACAGGATCCAGTTTGTGCATGTCAACAATGACTCTTCTGAGCATACAAGGGTTAATCATGGAGTTCCTCAGGGTTCTGTCTTAGGACCAATACTGTTCACATTATACATGCTTCCCTTAGGCAATATTATTAGGAAGCACTGTATTAATTTCCATTGTTATGCTGATGACACTCAATTGTGTTTATCTGTGAAGCCAAATGAAACTAATCAGCTAGGCAGACTGCAGGATTGTCTTAAGGACATAAAGGCTTGGATGACCTATAATTTCTTACTGCTAAATTCAGACAAGACTGAAGTCATTGTATTTGGCCCCAAACATCTTAGAGAATTGCTTTCAAAGCATATAGTTACTCTGGATGGCATTACATTGGCCTCCAGTACTACTGTGAGGAACCTCGGTGTTATCTTTGACCAAGACATGTCCTTTAACTCGCACATAAAACAAATCTGTAGGACTTCCTTTTTCCACCTGAGAAATATTGTGAAAATCAGGAACATCCTGTCTCAGAGTGATGCAGAAAAACTAGTCCATGCATTTGTTACTTCTAGGCTTGACTACTGTAATTCCTTATTATCAGGTTGTCCCAATAGCTCTCTGAAATATCTACAGCTGATCCAAAACGCTGCAGCCAGAGTACTGACGGGAGTTAGCAAGAGAGATCATATTTCTCCTATATTGGTTTCTCTTCATTGGCTTCCTGTTAAATCTAGAATAGAATTCAAAATCCTTCTTCTGACATATAAAGCTCTTAACAACCAATCTCCATCATATCTTAAAGACCTGATGGTACCATATTATCCTAGCAGAACTCTTCGCTCTCAGACTGCAGGCTTACTTGGAGAAGTGACCTGTAACTTCTCTCTAAAAGTAGAATGTGAGGCAGAGCCTTCAGTTATCAGCTCCTCTCCTGTGGAACCAGCTCCCAGTTTGGGTTCTGGAGGCGGACACCCTTTCTAATTTTAAGACCAGGCTTAAAACCTTCCTTTTTGACAAAGCTTATAGTTAGGGCTGACCGGGGGACCCTGACGGGGTGAGCTGGTGTTTTCATTTGCACAACTGACTTCCCCTCTTGACGTCCCTTAGTTCTGCCCCTAGTTCTGCTGCTATAGGCCTAGGCTGCTGGGGAACCTCTCTTGATGCACTGAGCCCTTCTCTAACTACCTGTGTATTTACTATATATACCATTATTGCATTACACTCACTCTGTTTCTTTCTGTGTGCTTTCTCCGAGTGTCCCTGATCCCAGAGCTGGATGCTTCAGATGTGTGGTTGTTCTCCCACCTCCAGCTGCCCATTTCCACCGATCTACTCTGCATTGCCCTTACTATACTTGAATTGCTCATCTACATATTTTTGAATTTACCACCAGCTATATATGTAGTATATTTAATGCCAGAGCTGTACACCATAGCAGTAAACTGTAATTAGTTTCCATGTTAGTTGTACTTTGCATGTATCATCTGTCTTATCATGCATGTATTATACTGTGTGTTTTATGGTCCTTGTGTCCCCCCCTCACCTCTCTACCTCTACCCCTCTACCTCTATCCCTCTATCTGTATCCCTCTATCTCTACCTCTACCCCTCTATCTCTACCTCTTCTGTCCCTCTCAACCCGTCCGGCCAGCAGCAGATGGGTCTCCCCACATTAGAGCCAGGTTCTACTCGAGGTTTTTTTCCCTGTTAAAAGGGTGTTTTCCTGCCACTGTCTCCTTAGAGCTGCTCTGGGGGTTCAGGCATATGGGTTCTGTAAAGCGTCTTGAGACAATTTGACTGTAATTGGCGCTATATATATAAAATATATATATATATATATATATATATATATATATATATATATACATATATATACATATATATACATATATATATATATATATATATATATATATATATATATATATACATATATACATATATACATATATACATATATACATATATACATATATATATATATATATATATATATATATATATATATATATGTTTTTTTTCCTATCATTAGTATTACTTTTTATTAAGGTCTGTGTATTGTTTATGTCTTATCTTTGCTATCTGCACGTAAGTTTTTTCTTTTCAATCTACTGTCTACACTGTCTTTGCTCTTTAACCTTTTAACTTTTCTGTTGTGTGGCCTTGTCCTGTGTCATTTTTAACATCTACCTGCCCTGGGACTACAGATGAAAATTAGCCCTCGAGGCTAAATCTGGCATATTTACATGTGGACATTTCTTGACTCATGTTGATTAATATGCACTGTCCCATCGTAAATAAATAAATATAAATAAAATTTAATTGAAATTGAATTGAATGTGCTCAGGAGGTGGTGAATGGCAGGTTATGGACCTTATGTTTACATGAGATGGAAAATGTTTAGAAATGTCCAATATGTGAAACAGGAAGCACATTAGTTGGACTTATTTGTTACTTAACCCCTCCAGGAGCTCAGTGCAGGAATGCATGTTGAAAACACAACTGCAGAAATATCACAGTGATTCCTGAACGGGGCTGTTGGAAAAATTGATTTAAAAAAAATCCCCAATACTATACTGATGTTTATGGATAGGTGCAGCCGATATAATTTAATATTTCCTGGTAAGCACTCAGACACTTTAAGGATGTGATCATCTCGGTTTAACGGGCATTTCCTCTTCTGCACCTCATTGGTGTTTTCCTGGGATGGCCTCGAATGTGAGCAAATAAGCAACCCAGACTGTAAGTCAGTTTACAGGGATGTTTGATTTTATCAGCTGAAGGAGCCAGCGGGGGGGTAGGGGTTGGCAGTGGTCAGTAATCTGGATGGGCTCAAGCTCTTCCTTATTGAAGAATTATCAGCGTAACCGTCACGCCCGACTGCCACCAGTTAACACGACTCAAGTCAGGCTTCAAATCAAGCCTATTAGCAAGACACTATCAACTAGCATGTTCCACTTTTTAACTCTAACTTAACGTAGAACGTCAGAGCATGACAAAGAACTTCATATAAAGGTGCCTTTATATTAAAGCACTGCTGTCAAACTCATTCACTCCGGACCAGTTTTTACTAAATGACGACAAAAGTCAGATTAAAAAAAAAAAAAAATAAATAAGACAAAGTATTATGAAAATGAGACACAAAACAAAAAAACAGACAAACGACACGAAATGAAACAAAAAAAAAGGGACAAAAAAATAGTAGTGTTTCCTCTACATTCATTCAGCAGCGGCGGGTCATCATTCCTAAATCCCAGCCGCCGCTCCTTCAAATTTCTTATTTTTTTAATTGTCGTAAATCCTCCACCGCCGCATGTCTCCACCTCCACAGCAGAGTTCTGCACTGTGTCAGGTTCTCACGAGTACTAAGGTAAACTACAGATAACTATCCTGCTCAGTATCTACTCTTTGATACGTCGGGTTAATATGACGTTAATTAGTCGCCTTAAAGTGACGTCACATCCAGCATCCAGGCAGCAGGTCAGTCAGAGGAGTGACGTCTTGGAAAATAGAGCAGCGACTTACCGGAGAAAAGTTATTAGCTGAAGATAACTCATAATAGATTCTACAAGTTAAACAGGCATTCTCTAAATATTGATGTCCAGCTAACGCTACGTAGCATATCAGTAGCTTCAGTTAATTAGACCCAGTGCCAACTCTGTGTAGCTAATGTGAGTGAACTATTGATAGCATTAAGCTAATGTCTACATAACATGTATGAATAACTGCTGACTGCATTTTCAGATGAGTTTGTTCAATTTTTTTTTACATTCAGCCTTTCCAAAGCCATTTTCAACTGGCCATTCAATAAATAGGTTGTACAAGGAAAATCTGCAGTGAAATGTCATTTGTTTACGTCGCCACGGCTCCCGGAGAACCTGCTGCCGCTGCTGGAAAAAATCCAGGAGGAAACACTGATTAGACAAACAAGTTGCAAAGCAACAAAAACAATGGGCAAATGACAAAAATAAGACAAAAAAACACAAGCGAGACAAAAAGGGAGCACAAAACGACAAAAAAAGAAACGATAAAAACATGAGACGAACAACAAAAGTCAGACAAAAAAACGAACAAAAACAAGACAAAATATTACAAAAATGATGACAAAAAATTTAACAACAAAACAAAAAAGAGAAAAAAATTTGACAAGTTGCAAAGCAACAAGAAAAATGGACAAATGGCAAAAACAAAAACAGCACCACAAAACAACGAATAAAGCAAAACACAAAACGACAAAAGTAAGACAAAAAACACAAGTGAGACAAAAACAAAACACAAAATGAAAAAAACGGGAAAGAAAGCGAAAAAAACAGGAAACAAAGCGACAAAAACATGAGACGAAAATCAGACAAAAAAAGATAAACAGCAAAAACCAGACAAAATATTCGAAAAATGAGCCACAAAATGACAAAAGAACAATGAACAATCTAGTATTTTACTTTCTGATCAAAACAACTTGTCATGGTCTAGAAATGATTTTAAATTTATAGTTTTACTAATTTACAATCTCTAGTTAATGTTTTCTCTGGAATTTTTACACTTTGATGGCCAGATTGGACCCTCTGGAGGACCGCTTTTGGCCACCCCTGGATTAAAGCGACAAAAATAGCTTCAATTTCATCCTAAAAAAAATCACATTTGGATCGGCCAATTACAAAAATAACTTTACTATATGACACTACGACATGACTGTAGTAGGTTGAAGCAGAGCGTACACTTGGAGGCTATATGCTAAACGCCCACACTACAGTTTACACGTGAATGCCAGCACAGTAGGGGCATTAAAACGGCAGCTAGGGACGTTAGAAAAGGCTAGACATTTGGGACTACGCATTTGTTCAGAAATCATATTTGTTTTGGTTCAGGAATGATGTTTTCTCTCCATTTATTCCTTCATAAATCAAAGCATCTGTTTCCGAGTTGAAACTACGAGAGACAAAGACAACACACAGGAGAGAAAAAATGCAAATCTCAGAAAAAATTAAAATTTTGCTTGACATGTTTTTTATTTCATTGTGGATTCTTGCTAAAGTTAGAAAAGCAGCAGATAAAGTCAGATGGGGAATGCACATACTGGTTAGAGACACCACTGGCGAATTTTTAGAATTTTAAATGTGGAATGTCTCCCACAGTAGTCTGCGTTGTATTTAATGTTTTTTCTCCTAGATCCAGAATGTGAAGTCAGAAGGAGTTAAATAAACATGTTGGGTAAAATAAGCTTGTTTTATTAACTTCAATACTGACTGACAAATGAGGGAGAGAGTTGTGAAAAGATGAGGCCTGAGGCTAAAGAGTAGACAGTCTCTGGACTAACACTGCTGAGAGAGAGAGAGAGAGAGAGAGAGAGAGTGTGTGTGTGTGTGTGTGTGTGTGTGTGTGCGTGCGTGCGTGCGTGCGTGCGTGCGTGCGTGCGTGTGTGTGAGCATAACAGAATGAGATAAAGATGCTGCTTTTTTCCCCCCCTACAGTCTTTTGTGGGCTGTTTATTACATGAATTCCTGCACGGGCAGCTCGCCAGGCAAGATTCCAACAAATTCTTCCTGAAAACTAAAATCTGCAGGCAGGGCATCCAGTCAGGCTAACGGCATCTACACAGACATTAAACTAGTTCAATCCATTTGGAATTTTCTCTTAACCCACTACACCGAAGACGAACGAGCTGCAGAAATCTGTAATAAAGTGACAGAAGCGCTGCCGGTGTAACTGCAGCAGTCTGACTAATAAACTGCTCTACTGTTAGTACCAGGACAGTTGTAGTGTTGCTATGTGAATGTCTAACTAGAGAAAGGGCACAGACAACCATTAACCTCAAATAACTGCCTGCCTCTCCTGCAGCAGCTGGAGGCCGAGTCAACAAGCGAGGCTTCAAACGTCACTCTGACAAGGTGGCTTTCACAATCAATGCAGCAGCCATCTGAGAAGCAAAAACTGTTCACAATAATCTACACCGAATCCACCCACCAGTCATGTCGTCTTCGTTGAGCCGAGGAGTTGCAGAATTTTCTGTTTTTCACAGAATCGAGTTTGTGCAAATTGTTCGGTTTTGGCAAATTTTTAAACAAATCATGTAGAATCACTATACTGTCCTGAAACATTATGATTTAGTTACATTTTCCAATGAAACAACACGTTACAGATTAGCCTCCATAGGATCATTGAAAAGTTTAACCCTCCTGTTGCCCTCAATTACAGGCACCAAAAAATATTGTTTCCATACCTGAAAAAAAATCCAAAAATTCAGCAAAAAAATTCCTTAATTTGTGAAAATTTGCAAAACCTTCAGGAAGAAAATTCCAATAATTCCTTAAAAGTTTTATTTTAAAAAAATCCCCCAAAGTTGGCAAGAAAATTCTTGTCAATATTTTCAAAAAATGAGTAAAAACCTCCTAAAAAAATCCTCAAAATATCTGAAGTGATTCCATATATATCAGTAAAGCTTCTAATATTTTCTTTAAGAACATTCACATAAAAATCACCCAAAATCCAGCGAAATTCGCTGGATTTTGTGTGATTTTTTTGTGAATGTTCTTAAGAAACGTTTTTTAACATTCATTTTTTTCCACCACAAAATGTTCAAAAATTTCCCAAAAATGTTGAAAATGTGGACATCAGAAGTTTCCCTGTGAAAATGTGTATTTTTTCCATATTTTCAAACTTTAAAATGGGTCAATTTGACCCACAGGACAACACGAGGGTTAAACCAGATAGATAGATTAAACCTTTATTGATCCTGCAGCGGGGAAATTTACAGTGTAACAGCAGCAAATAGAAAAACAGTTTGAATAAAAAAGAGCAGCATACAATGCACACAGTGCATAGATACAAATATTTTCTCCTTCTAGAAGAAAAATGCAATATTTACTGCAAAATTTCTATGAAATTGCACAGCATCATTATTTACATTTTTATTGCACAGTATGTAGATGGGTGAATTGAACTAAACTGAACTCCTGAGATGATTCTCTGTGATAAATGGTGTAATTTTGGTGATTTTTTAAAAGATAACTCACCTGTCCAACCTGCTGGTGGGTTTAATGTTCATTTCTTCCAAAGTTAAGTTGGCATTGTGTGAAAGAAACTAAACTCTCCAGTAGTTTTAGTGAAATATCACAATTTTACTCACAGATTTGCCCGTAGGTGTGATTGTTTGTCTTGCTTTCACCCTGGTGTCATCCTGCGGGTCAAATTAACCCGGTTTAAAGTTTGAAAATGTGGGAAAAAAATCTATTTTCACAGTGAAACTTCTGATGTCCACATTTTCAACATTTTTGGGAAATCTTTGAACATTTTTTGGTGGAAAAGAGAAACGTTAAAAATGTTTCTTCAGAACATTCACAAAAAAGCAACCAAAACCCAGCAAGTTTCACTGGATTTTGGTTGATTTTTATGTGAATGTTCTTATAGAAAATATTAGAAGTTTTACTGATATATATGGAATCACTTTAGATATTTTTAGACCTTTTTAGATTTTTTTGGAAGATTTTTACTCATTTTTGAAAATATTTACAAGAATTTTCTTGCCAAATTTGGAGATTTTTTTTTTTTTTAAATAATACTTTTGAGGGAAATTTTTAAGGAATTATTGGAATTTTCTTCCTGAAGGTTTTGCAAATTTTCAGAACTTTGGAGAAATTTTTTGCTGAATTTTTGAATTTTTTTCAGACAAGGAAACAATATTTTTGGTGCCCGTAAATGAGGACAACAGGAGGGTTAAGATACTGTAGTGTTTTTAAGTTATTCTCTTGTTTTTACTGTGAAGCACTTTGGTCACCCTTTGGGCTTTCGGAAAGGACAACAGAAATAAACTCTGACTGATTGATAGATTTCATTTTCTGACAGAATGGCTCATTAAACATGATTAGTTCAAGGACTGCAGAAAAGTTGAAAATCTGACAATTCTTCCTGTTTTCTTTCTGGTGATTTTTAAAGGGTTCAACAGTAAATGCATGTGAAATCTGTGTGTTTCTGCAGATGTCATTTTAAATGACTTTTTTTTTGCACATCAGACTAAATAAGACTTCTCCCTTCCTCTTCCAAGCAGCTTTATCTTGTGGCTTACAAAACAGGGTGGGTCGTAACTTCTGACAGTAAGTGCTGACACATGGGAACCCTCAATGGCTGCCGGCATCGGAAAGGCTGGAGAATGTAGGATAGGATAGGGAAGGTATGGGAGGAGCAGCACCAACAGTTCAGTGATGGTAGAATATCCTTATCAACCACCATCAGTCTACAGATAAATCTAGATTACACGATAATATTTTTTGACACTTGTTTGCGCTCATTGGTGCTGGATGTTTTCTGAACCTTTTCACTCACACTTTTAACCTTCCTGCTGTCTACATTTACGAGCACCAAAAAAAAGTTGTTTCCTTGTCTGAAAAAAATCCAAAATTCAGAAAAAAAAATTCCCCAAATTTCTGAAAAACCTTCAGGAAGAAAATTCCAAAGGATCTTTAAAAGTTTCCCTTAAAAGTTTTATATATATTAAAAAAAAGGGTCCCCTAAATCTGGCAAGAAAATTCTTTTAAACATTTTCAAAAAATGAGTAAAAATCTTCCAAAAAAATCCTAAAAATATCTGAAGTGATAAAGTGATGGCATACATACAACTTCTAATATTTTAAGAACATTCTGAAAAAATAAATTAACCAAAATCCAGCGAAATTCGCTTTATTTAATTAGGAGTTTTGTTATTTATAGATTACTATGCCGTGGTTTTATTGGCTGAATGTGGAACCTGAACTCGGATGAGTTTGACTCCCCTGGATTAGTTATTACAATCAAAGCAAGGCTGTTATTTAGGATGTATGTTCTGCAGCGTGTCTGACGCTGGGCTTTAACTGTTGTGTAAACTGCTCTACGTCCTCCTCGTGTGACAGTCACGCTTCTGATAGCATCTCGTGGTAACGCTCTATCACGTTTTTAAACGGTTACACGCCGAGCGCTGAACTGAGGCAGGACTTCAAAACATTATGTGGCAAATCGAATCACAATGTCTGCAGAGAAATCTCAATTATATTTTCCTTAAATTGCTCAGACCAAGTAAAAACCAGTTTTCCTTCTGGACATTTGGATCACCAGCTGATGTTAGTTTAAATACATTCGCCATATTTGGACATTTGAGAGTCTTGTTTAGACGTTTTCAGCCAACACTTGGTCCATTAAAGGACATGTGCATCCACGTGTAAAAGTCTTCCATATGAGACTGAAGCTCCTCTCTTTCTGGTATCCATCCATCCATCCATCCATCTCTCCTATTCAACATTCCTGTGCCTTTCTCCCCCAGCCTCGTCAATCTTCTTTTATAGCGGCTGCCAAATTAAAATGCAAACAGGTAGACTGTCGCACATCACACTCTCCTTTCTATGTCAACAGATCATCAATTCTTTTTTGGCAGATTACAGTCTGGGTCAAGAAAACAACTGTTCACAATATATTTAAGACAATGCTGCATGGCCTCGCCTTTTTTTTTTTTTTAATTTTAGCATTAACATATTTAGTGTGATATATTCACACGTTGGAGCATCCCAGTATTTCACTTTACTATTAATAACACTAAAGCTGAATTTATGCTGCTCTGGTGAGTTGTTTCTCTGCTCCTGTTGTAAATGCCGACAGCGTGGGAGCTGATTTCTAGTTATAGTGGAGGATTTAACCCGTTGACAGAGGTGGCGACGCTGCCTCAGTAGATGGACAGGTGTCCAACATGGGGCCCACGGGCCAAAAGCGGTCCTCCAGAGGGTCCAATCCGGCCCTCAAAGAGTAAAAATTCCAGAGAAGACATTAACTGCAGATTGTAAATTAGTAAAACTATAAATTTAAAATCATTTCTAGACCATGACAAGTTGTTTGGATCATAAAGTAAAATACTGGATTGTTCATTGTTCTTTTGTGTCTCATTTTTGTAATATTTTGTCTTTTTGTTGTTTTTGTCTGACTTTTGTCATTTGTCTCATGTTTTTATCATTTTGTTTCTGTTTTTTGTCGTTTTGTGTTTCCTTTTTGTCTTGTTTGTGGGGTTTTTTGTCTTATTTTTGTCTCATTTTGTGTTTCGCTTTATTCATTGGTGTATCATTTGTGTTGGTTTACTTTTGTCGTTTTGTTTCTCGTTTCAGTCGTTTGTACATTTTTTTGTCACTTTGTAACATTTTTGTCCAATTTTTTGTCTCTTTTGTTTTGTTTCGTGTCGTTTGTCTTGTTTTTGTCATTTTGTGTCTAATTTTTGTAATATTTTGTCTTGTTTTTTGTCTGACTTTTGTCATATTTATCATAAAGTAAAATCCTCTGTGGTTCAGCTCCAGCTGACTAATGTTGTGTTCCTTTGTAGCCACACTGTGATCTGAAAGTTGTAATGTGGAAATGATAAACTGAGCCTGAATGTTGGTGAAACTGTATTTATTTTTGCTAAGAAATGTCAGGTTGTTCATGATGTTTTGTAAAAAGATAATTCCTTAAATGTGAATATTTTTGCACTAAATCAAAGGAACCATTAGGAGTTGTGGTTATTTATAGGTTATTATGCTGCGGTTTTACTGGTTCGGCCCTGAATGTGGAACCTGAACTAAGATGAGTTTGATATTCCTGCTGGAGATAATCAGGCCGTGTTGTGCATTTAATATAAACCCAAAGTAACTGAGTTGACCCTCATGTTTTCCGTTTGTTTAAGGCAGAACTGACTGAGAAAAAAGCTTTGGAAGATCGCAAAATACACATTTATCCATGCCATCTTAAAAAACTACTACCCACAATTTTTAAACGTAGGAGAAAACACACCCCAGACCCGTCTCCATGTAACCCCATACAGAGACACCACAACACAAAGGCATAAATTTGCCCTAAGCTGCTAAGTGAAACGTTATACACCCATATTTTTTCCCAAACCAGTCAGGACAGTCCAAACCACTCATGTTAATGCCACAAGATTCTTCTGCTTCTCTGGCTGTTTAGACAAACGTCCACACGGCAAATGTTTTCATCACAGGCAGTGAGCATAACAGCTCTGAGGCTGGAGGAAAACAACGAATGCTGCCAGCAGCTCCACAGCGTGATCTGTCCAACATCATTCCCCATCTTTACTCTGCCTGGATAGCATCTCCACTCTGAGATTAACCGGCCTTTAATGTGTACTTTCTGTATCGATTTTACTCGACCAGTGGTAAAACTGCATGACTCTGTTAATCAGGGTGTTACACGAATATTCTGTCCAAATAACGGAATCTGTTCCAGCACCTAGTCAGATTAACGGGATAATGAACAAGGAGGGGTAATAACGTCTTCCTGCAGCCTGATTACATCTGCTAAAATGTTTTTAGAATGTGGTTCATTTGTAATGGGACAACCTGATTTCTAGCCATAATATGTCCACTCATTCTGAACATTTGGTAGTGAGTGTGGTGTTCTGTGGTGGCTTTAGTTGCTCCTAAACAAGTTCTTGAAAGAGTACATTCAAAGGGTTAGACAACAGCAACACCATCTGAACAACATCTAAACAACACCAACCAGAAAACACAACATGGTTGAAATTCCTCCAATCGCGGTTGCCGAGAGCGACTGGCCAATCAACACTGTCGAACTCCGAGGCCACAAATAACATTTCCTGGAGCTTGGTGCCAAAACTGACTATTCTGCAGAAGATTGGTGGATTTAATGGAGATTTCTTGTAACTGATATAAGGGCGAAGCAGCTTTGAAATCACTATAAAGCAGAAAAAAGAACACGCTGGTGCTGTTGTTTTTAGCTATGTTTTCATTATTGAATAGCTGAAAATACATATTGGCTTATAAACCAGCCCCGTGATTTACATAGTCCTGGAGAATCAAACTGCTCCAGCCTTTAATCCCAGCTCGTCCTTTATCCGTGCACGGGAAAAAGCAACTACAAATGCTCGCTGGGAGACTGGTCTTTAAACCGGAGCCACTTTGATGGGATATGTTTCAACTAAAGCGACATACAAACTCCATACATGTGCTTCCATGTGTAGCGAGATGAAACGAGACAGCAGAATTCTGTTAACTCCAACACAGTTTTGGACAGAAGAAGAAGTAATACGACTCTTTTCAAAGTGGCTGCACCGCCAACTGATCATCCGTTTCCACTTTAGACTGCAGCGATTTTTCTCTCACTTACTCGTCGATATCACAAGTGAGGCTGGTGTCATCCGAGAGACAGAGGCTGGTGTTTGATCGTGCAGATGACGGTAGATTCTGCAGTGTGATTGGGTCAACAGGGACACAGCTTCCCACTAATCGCTATGCTACAGCGTTGATGTGCTCCGAGGAATTCCCGCTCATCACATCTTCAAAGACCTTTCTGGCTCTACAATAAGCTCGACTCAAAAAAACGTGTCTCTGTAAAAGATGCAGACAACTCCTGCAGCTAAAAAACCGAGCTGGAAGCATCTGTTGTGTTGCTAGCCCACAACAGATGCTTTTGCTTCTTTTTATGTCATTTTTTGTCTCTTTGTGTCATTTTTGTAATATTTTGTCTTGTTTTTGTTGGGTTTTTTTGTCTGATCTTTGTCGATTGTCTCATGTTTTTGTTGTTTTGTGTCTCGTTTTTGTCTTGCTTGTGTTCTTTGTCTTGTATTTGTCATTTTGTTTTGCTTTATTTGTTGTTTTGTGCATCGTGTGTGTTGTTCTGTGTTTTTTCGTGTCTCGCTTGTATTGTTAGTCCATTTATTGGGTTTTATTTCTTTTTGTGTGTAATTTTTTGTCTTGTTTTTGTTTTTTGTCTGGCTTTTGTTGTTTTGTGTTTCGTTTTATTCATTTTGTGTCGGGCTGGAACTTTAACGTGTTAATTTTGATTAATTAATTACAGGGAAAATAACGTGAAATAAATTTACGCATTTAATCGCACCTTTCTCAGTTCCCTAATTTGCGCCACACCGGTAACACTGGTGAACAGCCCAGCCCAGTAGGGGGCGCTAATGAACCTAAAGTCTGTCTGCAGCATACAGTCTATGGTCTGCAGTGAAGAAGATATACAGGCATGACATCAGCGCACAAGGAGGTTTTGGTGAACAGGTAAAGAAGATGAGACTCATTGAGCTTGTTGGGCAGAAAGTTTTCTTTTTAAAATCTTCCTGATGGCAGCTTGGATAAAAGCCTGGTTGTTTGCAAATTGTGCAACCAAGAGTTTTCTGATCACCTCAATGCAAAACATGTTGCTGTTAGCATCAGAGCTAACGTTAGCTAAGACAATCCTGCTAACGGGTAACGGTGTAGCCATCCCATAATAGACCACTTTAGAAGACACTGAAAGTGCTTTAGTTTACAAAAAGTTGTACTAGGGCTGGGCGATAAATCGATTTTATCGATTAATTCGAATTTGTACTTAATGTTGATTTGTTTTAATGAAAATCGATTTTCTCATCAACATCCGCCACCAACGCCTTCCCGCTGGGCTCCCGTAGTTCAGAGTGCGCCCCCCTCCCCCCCCCGCGCTTGATACACAAACAACATGGCAGCGAGCGGTGCAGATCTAAAGACGCGTGTCCACTAGATGCTATTTTCCCACACGGCAACGCATCACATCTGAAAATCACACGGACGGCGGGTGGTCACTAGCGAACCACAACATGGTCACATGACAGCGCTGAGCAACAGCAGGCCGCTACGTGGTCATGTGACCGAGCTTTCAGCTGGACAGTCTGACAGACAAGTCGGATAAACACAGCGGCTCGGCCGCAAACTTTCCCTTTTATTTCAAAAACATGTCAGCAAAAAGTATTTCTGAAAGCATTTGAGGCAGAAATAATCTGTGCAGCATCTGAATCTGTCCTCGTTTTAGGTCACTGACGCCTAGTTTAGAAGTTTGAGGACAGTTTCACGATGCGTGGAATATGTCTGTGTAGTTTCTCATTCATCCAGGTCATGGTTATCCAAAGTTGTTTAAATCAATCCAACTGGACTTAAAGAAGGTTCCTTGAAGACGTTTCACCTCTCATCCAAGACGCTTCTTCAGTTCTGGTGGTGGTTGATGTTGCCTCAGCTTATAACCCCTGTGAGGTGTGGTCAGTGTTATTCACATTCCGACGACCATTGCCAAGGTCCGTCTGGCTCCTCAACGATGGTCGTTGGGAGCCAGGGAGTGACAAAGGGGGTCGTTGAAATGCGAGTTTCACCGAGCCCTCGTATGCTAATGCTGGTCGTTAGCATGAGCCACCTCGACTCAGGTGAGGTGGCTCATGCTCATGCAGTTGGATTGATTTAAACAACTTTGGATGCGTTGAATCTCCGCACGCCAGATGCAATTTGCATAAAGTAGAAGTCCAGTCTAATTTATGCAAATGAGCTGCAGCCTTCTCCGTGTAAACACACCGGATCACAGCTGGAAAAGCAGCGCAACCGGACCAGCATGCCACATGCGGCGCATTTCCAGCTGCGATCCAGTGTGTTTACCTGGAGAGGGCTGCAGCTCATTTGCATAGAGTAGACTGGACTCCGGCTGCAGAGATTAGGTAGGGGGTAAAAAAAAAAAAAATCAGATAAATCGTGAATCGTGATTTTTTGTGAAAAAATCTGAGATTTTTTTTAGGCCATATCGCCCAGCCCTAAGTTGTACAATGCTGAATATAATTGCTATAATGTAATTTTGAGTTTGTAGTAGTCTGTGAATGTAGCAGACAGATGAAAAATGCAGATAAATAGAAAAGAAACAAACAATTTTGTGGTTTAAAATTTTACTCCGCCAAAGAGGCAGAGCCTCAGCAGAGTAATAAGTTAAACCATTAAAATGTCTCTTTTAATAATTTAATTATAAAATTTTAGTTTATGTAAAAAATATTTTTGTTTATAAATAAAAAATGATATTCCTAAAAAAAGAACCATCAAAATGACACCATTTATCCAACCCAGAAACTATGAAAACAGAATGAATCTGTGGATTTTCAACTTTGTTATGTGCCATACAGTGGAAAAAAAACAACTAAATCCAGGCTTTAAATCATCAAAATCACTTTTTTCTCTATATTAAAATTGTATTAATTTTATAAATCTTAAATTATAAACACATATATGTCTATTCATTGATTCAACTGCCAATCAAAATTTAGTTGAATTGAAAATAATTACCTATTGTGTCAAATATTATTTGAAAAAATGCGATTGATTGCGATTAATTCCAAAGCCTGTAATTAATTAGATTAATTTTTAAAATCGCATCCCACCACTAATTTTGCACATCATTTGTGTCGTTTGTCTACTTATTTGTCATTTTTTTCTCGCTTTTGTCATTTTTTGTCGCTTGTCTGTATAAAATACTCCTGCAGCTACAAACCGAGCTGGAAGCATCTGGGAGGCCGTCGCGTTTGACTTTCTGTCAGCAAAGAAAAAACAGTACGCCGTTTTCCTCACGCTGGCGTAATAATCAGCCATTTGTAGATTGTCATGTGTACGCTGCAGTGAAAAGATCACCAGTGTCAGGAACAAGTGAAGCGGGATTGATTAACGAGGTCATGTTGCTTATGAGTGGCTGAATGAAGACAGCACTGAAAGCAATAGTGTGTTAAACATACTAATGCAATTTGACAATCTGGCTACGTTACTACACCGACAACAAAAAAAAATCAGTTTGAATTGAACCATAATCGCTGTGGCTTCTCTTTCTAAGAACACACAGGACGATACTTCAAACCAAAAGCAAATGAGACAGCATTTCTGCAGCACTCAGGGCTGTGCTGCGCCACAAAAGCTGACAGTATCTTTATAGGTGGTGTGGGGGAGAGCTGAGTGTAACCTGGGCTCGCATCCCAGGAAAAGATGGATCACCAGTTCCTGGCAAAGCAGCGACGGAGCAACAAGCATTCAAAGTGAGCTTTTTTTCCCTGCTGTAATTGGCAATTCAGGAGTGAGAAATCCAATCAGGGCTGTAAAAACTAAAGCAGAGTTGCAGATTCTGCGACCTGTGATATGAATTTACACTTCACATGTTAACTGTCACATCTAGTCAAATATTTCAACAAAATGCTTGCAGCAGGAAGTAATGGAGAAGATAACGTCCTCATATAACAGTTCTCATGTATAGAATCTATTCTGGTCACCAGCCCAGATGCATTTACCCCCACTGAGGGTGCCTGGAGCTGGTTGGGTGGTGGACAGGCGCTCCAATACGGACTTTAAAAACGCTGATCTGTTTTATTTAATTTCCCCAGGGGTGTCAAACTCATTTTAGGTCAGGGTCAGAATCAAATCACAGCATAATAACCTATAAATAACCACAACTAATTTTTCCTTCGTTTTAGTGAAAAAAGTGCATTCTGAAAATGTTCACATTTAAGGAATTATCGTTTTACAAATCAGCACGAACAACCTGAAATTTCTTTTAAAAAATAAATTCAGTTTCAGCAACATTCAGCCTCAGTTTCTCATTTCCACATTACAACTTCCAGATCACAGAGTGTCGACAAAGGAACACAACATTTAGTCATCTGGAGCTGAACCAGAGAGGATTATACTTTATGATCAATATGACAAAAGTCAGACAAAAAAAAGACAAAAAACAAAAACAACATGAAATATTACAAAAATGAGACACAAAACGACAAAAAATGAGACAAATGACACGAAACAAATCAAAAAAGAGACAAAAAAATCACAGAGCGCCAAAAAATTGGACAAACGACAAAAATGAGAAAAAATGACAAATGCGAGAAACAAAAGGACAAAAAAGGAGACAAACAACAAACAATACACAAAAGAATGAATAAAACAAAACAAATGACACAAAAAGGAAACACAAAATGATAAAAAACAGAAACAAAACAACAAAAACATGAGACAAACAACAAAAGTCAGACAAAAAAAACAACAAAAACAAGACAAAATATTCCAAAAAGGAGACACGAAATGACTAAAGAACAATGAATAATCCAGTATTTTACTTTATGATCCAAACAACTTGTCATGATCTAGAAATTATTTTAAATTTATAGTTTTACTAATTTACAATCTGCAGTTAATGTCTTCTCTGGAATTTTTACACTTTGAGGGCCGGATTGGACCCTCTGGAGGACCGCTTTTGGCCCACGGGCCGCATGTTTCATGTCTTGTTTCTTCATTTTAAATATGTTCCTGCTAAATGCTGATAACTGAGAAGATTAGAAGTTAAAAACTCTGCTTAGTGTGAGTGAATTTCTCTGAAGCTTCTACTACTAACCGCTCTCTGGAAGTCAGGTCATGTATGCGCTGCAGCCGCTGTAGTGTTGGAGCTTCCCAGCCCAACCCCCACCATCAGGGAGGATCACTTCAGATAAATCTCAACCATGGCCAAACACTGGACAAGGTTTTAAACCACAAACATATCCATCTCATCTCAACCTGTCTGCTGACACTAACTATACCAGGAGGCTCAGCATGGACTCAGGGAATGCATCTGCTTCACAAAGAAACGACAATATCACTTCATATGTGGGTTTACGAGCACACAGAATAAAAAAGGCTTCACTCAGGTGATTCCAAGATACCTGGAGGCCTTCAAATGACCACCAACCTTTGAGGACATAGGTTAAATCCTGTCTTAGTTTGTTATCAGCTGGTGTGCAGCCGCGAGATGACGGCAGCCTTACAAAGCCAGCATAATCCCCCTGTCCTGGACTAATCTAATGCTCTGCACGTCTAAACAAACACACTTCAATTCTCTTCTTCCACAGTATTTCTCTGACATCCACCCTGCTGCACAACAGACTTCAGACTCTCACTGGTTTCTGTGTGTCACTGGATCTTAATCATTCCAGTCTAATATGTAAAAATGTGTATTTGGGTGAATAATCTGCACATTCAAGTGAAAGTCTCAAAGCCATCATGCATACATTAGTCACTTTAACAATCCCCCGCTTCCATTTAAAGAACATTCCATGTCAGCAGCTCTGTTATCACACACATCAAGCTGTTGAATAAGGAAATGTGAATTTCCTCAAGTGGCTTTCCTCTCGTGTTCAACCGTGGAGTCTTAAATTTCACTCCGCAAGTGATGGTTCTGTCAGATCGTATAAAATGAGTGTGGTGCGCTGCAACAAGGCTCCTAACACCCTTACAATGATTAGGACAAATTACGACTAAAAAAAGGTAATCAGATGGAGAGGAACTGCCTTTGAAAAGGTAGTCAGCTGGAAAGGAAGCTGTGGCAGCGCTCTGCCTCGCAGAAAATGCTCAATGAAGTCTCACAAGAAAAGACAGAGAAGAAGAAGCAACGCTATTATTAACAAGAACACCAGCGATTCTGCATGTATGAATTCAAGTTTTGGCAAATCTGATGGGTTTGATGTTGTGATACTACCGTATTTTTATTGGTTCCAATATGGCTGCTAAATGAGAAGAATAAGAAAATAGTCCTAAAATGTTCACATATCAATAGAAAACAGGTCAGAAATGAATCCATACTGATCAAACACTCTTAAAGCTGATGTGAAAGGTTACAGTCACTCTAGTAAAATTCTTTTACTACGTACTAAAGTAGTATATTTGGCTAGCACAGGGGTGTCAAACTCATATCAAGACAGACAAAAAAAGACAAAAAACAACAAAAACAAGACAAAATATTACAAAAATGAGAAGCAATATGATGGAAACGAGACACAAAATGACAAAAGAACAATGAACAATCTAGTATTTTACTTTATGATCCAAACAACTTGTCATGGTCTAGAAATGATTTTAAATTTATAGGTTTACTAATTTACAATCTGCAGTTAATGTCTTCTCTGGAATTTTTACACTTTGAGGGCCGGATTGGACCCTCTGGAGGACCGCTTTTGTTGGACACCTCTGGGCTAGCAGAATGAAGTACTACAACTGATATGAACCACTTTCATGTCCCCCAACCCCAACTATTAATCAGGTTTACGTTGACATGACCTTGTGTGGTATTTTGTCTTCCTGTATGTCACCTAAAATCATTAATGTTTGACGGCCCAGTCAGACTAGGATAGCTGGAAACCGAGTCTTCACTTTGAGCAACCCTATCTGCTGACTAGATGTACCCAAGGAACTTCCAACTGAAGAACAGAATAGCTCTATTGTCATCATACATGGGGACATGACGAAAATAGAACTAGCTGCCATGTGACGGTGCGTTGATAACAAGCTATGAGTAATAAAATACCAACATTAGACACGTAAAACAAGACTATAGTAACCCTTTGATGCACAGTGTGGGTCAACAGATCCCCTTTGTGTGAATTTGGGTCACTTTTGACCCATGTTGTGCATCAAAGGGTTAAAGATGACAACATATGCAAAAGAGGCGGATATATACAATGTGGGAGGCAAATGAAGTGAAATAAAAACCAATAAAATAGAATAAATATGGCATTTGAACTGCTAAAAGCGACGCTGTCTGTTTCTGTGGCCCCTCGCCCCGATAGGTCGAGGCAGACGGCTGTCCTCCCTGAGCCTGGTTCTGCCGAATATCTATTTTCATAATGACTAAAAGGAAATTGTTGAATTTTTTAAGTGTTTGTCTATAACAGAAATATATTAAGAACTTCGGCGTACTGCCTCTAGAGTCCCGAGATGACTTGTGTTTTTTTTTTACTTTAACATCTTGAACAATTTAGAGTTATTTTAATAGCCTGTGATAAGTTTTATTTCAGTTTGTTTTTGTCCAGCCATAAAATTTACCTTAGCTGATAGTATTAGCCAGGAATGCTTAAGACTTCACTGCCCAATATTCAAAGTTCTTCTTGCTCTTGGTTAATGGTGCAGTTATGTCAACAGAGAGCATTGACAGAAGGCGATAAAGAATTTCATTAACCAACTGAAACTGACAAAGAAACCACTGGTCCAAGACTCATTTATGGCTTGGGTGGGTGCTTTAACACCGATATCAATAGCAATATTTGGGGGTTTATTTACAGATATGGATGCCTTAAATTCTCTCTGTGGTCTACGGACTAGTTAGATTGATATTTCTAAGCTGCCATCTCTTGTAATTTAACAGCTGATATAAGATTTTTTGTAGAGTTAATAATAATCGATGACAGCTCAGCTTGGGCTGCATTTAAAACTCTTTAAGGAAAACTAAATTTGGTCTTCCCTCCAGTATGTCGCTGTGAGATAATACGTCACACCATATGGAGGATTTAAAGAGTTGCATTGTCAGCATTCAGAAACACGCGAAACAAAAAACAAACACGATTAACCGATTAGATTTAACTGAAAGCAGTGGGGCGTAAAGTCCATGACACGTTTATGTAGCATTAAAACCAAATCTCCCTTTCTCTCCCCTACCAACACATCATTTTTTTTCTAAATTTAAATTAAGTTGAATGCTGCTCCACTTAAAGGCATCATGTAGACTAGTTAGCAGCAGGTTTTGGATTAAAACTTAGTGACAAATAATTGAAATTTGGCTAGTTTTGAGCTATAAATAAAATGTAGAATTGCAATCTGGGAAGCAACTAAGTACTGGGCTGGTATTTAACATGCTGCTGTCATATGTGATTAAACCACAGAGTTAGCCCACAGTGCTGCTGCGCTAGCCTGGCTAACAAATAGCTGAAGAGTCACAGCTGAACCAACAACAACTGAGCTGCAATGATTAATCCATTTGTTGTCAACCATTAAACGCATCGCCAAGTATTTTGGTAACTTTCCTGAGAAAAATAGAGGCCAAACTTTCGGATTTCAGCTTCTACAGTTAGCAAACTGTTATGTGCAATAAACCAAAGTGCAATTAGTCTGTGTATATATTCTTAAATTTGTGTTGTTAGCATCCTTGTGTGTATCTTTCTTATTTATACTGTATACATATCTTATGTCTTTAATTTATAGATGTGTTCTCTTGATTTTCCTTACTGTCACTTTGCAAATTTCCCCTCGTGGGACTAATAAAATGATATTCTATTCTATTCTATATCTATATCTGTGGCCTTAAAGGACATCATCCTGGGCTTTAAGAAACACTGACTGACATTTTTCACCATTTTCAGACTAAACAACTACTGGAAGACACAATCAACCACTCAAAAAAACTGTCAGCTGCAGCCACAACCAACAACAAGAAAAAAAAATGCATCCAAACACGAAGACAGATAACTTCACAAGTCAGCCCTTTAAGTAAAACACAGCAGTTCAGTCTGAGATCCTGACTAACTGACATGTTGAACACTTTAACCTGCAGCTGAGCACTGAGCTTCTTTAATGTGTCTTTAATGTGGTATTGTCATACTTGATGGAGCAGGACAAACCACGGGTAGCGCCCAGGGATAGCCCACAGTGGTCTAGTAAAAAATACATGTTGTGCTTTAATTGAATGACTCACTCAACCCCAGCAACACGGTCCAAGGAAAAGAGCCAGATCCCAATTATTTTTCATGTCCCAAAGCCCTAACTAGACGTTTATTTGACCTTCAGCCACCATTTTGTGAGATTTTTAAGTTCCGTTAAGGAAGATAACAGGAGTGCAACACAATCAGGGGCGTCAAACTCATCTTATTTCCTCGTTCAGCCCAATTTGATTTCCAGTGACCAGTAAAACCACAGCAAGATAACTTAATTACAAATAAATAACAATAAATAACAACAACTCCAATTTTTTCCTTTGTTGCAGTGCAAAAAAAATGTACATTCTGAAAATGTTCACTTTCAAGGAATTATCTTTCTACAAACAATCATGAACAACCTGAAATTTGTTAAGAAAAATCAGTTAAATTTCAGCAACATTCAGCCTCACTTTACCATTTCCACATTACAACTTTCAGATCACAGAGTGTCTACAAAGGAACACAATATTTAGTCATCTGGAACTGAACCGTAGAGGATTTACTGGAGGATCAAAAGCACAAAAGTCAGACGAAAAAAAGACAAAAAACAACAAAAACAAGACAAAATATCACAAAAATGAGACGCAATATGACAGAAACAAGACACAAAACGGCAAAAAATTAGACAAACGACACGAAAAAAATTAGACAAAAAAACAGTGACAAAAAAATGGAAAAACGACAAAAACAAGACAAAAATGAGAAACAAACTGACACAAAAAGTAGACAAACGACAAAACAACAAATAAAGCAGAACACAAATTGACAAAAACAAGACAAAAAACACAAGAGACAAAGAGGAAACACAAAACGACAAAAATGAGGAACAAAACGACAGAAGTCAGACCAAAAAAACCCAACAATAACAAAACAAAATTTTACAAAAATGAGACACAAAAGTACTACAGAACAATGAGCAATTTAGTATTTTACTTTATGATCAAAACGACTTGTCATGGTCTACGATTTAGTTTAAATTTATAGTTTTACTAATTTACAGTCTGCAGTTAATGTGTTCTCTGGAATTTTTACACTTTGAGGGCCGGATTGGACCCTCTGGAGGGCCGCTTTTGGCCCGCTGGCCACATGTTGGACACCCCTGATCTCCACTGTTCTCACACTTATGGAAGTGAGACTCACACATTTATCTTCACACTCTCCTGAAAGCTCGAGAGTGACACGTTTGTGAAAAACGTTTCATTTTCAGTTTTTCCCTTCACAACCCCTATAACCCACTCCCGGCCCCCTGGGGTCCCCGGCACCCAGTTTGGGAAGCACTGTAGTCACTACACAGGCAGGAATGTGTAGTTTTTACACCATAAAAGATTTAATCGTATTTCCAAATGCTTACAAAGTTAAATTATTAGCGAGGGCGAGCGATGTGTATTTTATGCTACCCTCGAGGTGGCGGCTAACTGTCACTAGCCGCGAGTTAAATGGTATTAAGTTAGCCGTTGCTTTTTTAATGTTGTTAGCAGTTTTTACACGACAGTTGGGAGTTGTTGGAGGAGCTAACGGAGGCTAGGTTAGCCCATCGTAATGACCTAATGGGACTGTGAGGTTAGCAGAGCTAGCAGGGTGAAACAATGAGCTCGGAGTGCAGCGAGGCTCGGCTAGCTCGCTGCGTTAGCTCCGCGGCTAGCACGGCCAGGCTAGCGCTAAACGGCTAACGAGCCGTAGCTACTATCAACAATGAGGGCGAAATGCACCAACTTACCGACTTAGCTAGACACTCCTATTCCAAACCGTAGTCCGTCCATGGTGGTGTGCGCCCTGGAGTAAATCAGAGTAACGGTGGTTTGAATCGGAATAAAAGAATAGGCTCTTAGGAAATCCGAAGCAGCAGAGGCAGCGCACTCCCCAAGACATCCAACACAAGAGAGGAGGGGAGGCCAGCGATTCACTGGACTTCTGCCATCACACTTCGAGATACCGTCCGCAGCGACAACAGCCGAGTCCCGAGCGCATGTTTGATCGGCGCCGTTTCGAGCCCGACGCGAGTCCGGTGCTTCTCCCGCGACCTTTTCTGCCGATTAATCCCACAGCGAGTAGCTTTCCATGCAGGTTAATTCCTCCGTGTTCGCCGTTTCTGGATGAGCGCCGCGCTGCTTCTCCGTGTGGGAACCGATACAATGTAGCCAAGCAGCAGCGGGAGCAGCCAGCAAAGCCCGGCCCGGCCGAGCTGCTGCTCCTGGAGCGGACCGTCTCACTCCGCGGCGCACAGCGGGAAGACACGGAGCTGGATTCGGCGACCCGAGTGGACCCGGATTTAACGCGTTTGTTTTCTACCGGGATTAACGCGCCAGCGAGCTGCCGTTAAATGTAGTGGATTAACGTTTAATGGTGTTTTAGAAATACAGAGGTCATGGGTTCGAATCCCTTCATCCCCGGAATAAAATATTGTTTAAAAACTCGAAAATAAAATAATATAAAACCAAACTGTAACAATAATAATAAATAATAATTAATAGTAATATAATAATAGCTAAAACAGGTTGTCATTGAAAAAAAGAATTTGTCATTGAACCTCCTAGGACCTGGCATCCACAAATGTGGACATCATTTCCCCCCCCCAAAAAGCATGTTGCTCATAATAATCATAACAATAAAAACAGACAAGATAATAATATAAACAATAATATAATTATTATACAAATATATATAATATATATAATAATACTAGTATAATAATAACATAAATAATAATACTAAATAATATCAAAAGAATTAATAAAATGAGTTTGCATGTTCTCCCTGTGCATGCATGGGTTTTCTCCGGGTACTCCGGCTTCCTCCCACAGTCCAAAAATATGCTGAGGTTAATTGATCATTCTAAATTGCCCGTAGGTGTGAATGTGAGAGTGATTGTTTGTCTCTGTATGTAGCCCTGTGACAGACTGGTGACCTGTCTAGGGTGTCCCCTGCCTTCACCTGAGTCAGCTGGGATAGACTCCAGCCCCCCCATGACCCTAGTGAGGATTAAGAGGTGTATAGATAATGGATGGATGGATGGAATTAATAAAATGCAAGCCCAACCAAAGCTCGGGTCTTGGGAGGTTAAAATGAAATTTGTCATTGAAAGAAAAACATTGTCATTGACAATGACATTAAAATTTTCAAAGTTTGTCTTCATGTCTGTGCTTTCAGAGACAAGTTTTTTTAGAGACTTTTGTTTTACAGACAAAATTTTTCTTTCCGTTGTTTCAAAGTTCTGTTTTCGAATACGACTTTCTGTCTCTCTTTGGATGTGGAGGGGAGGAGTCAGGAAAAAAACTGTCTCTGGAAAAAAAAAAACTTTGTAAAAAAATTGTCTCTGAAAGCGCAGACATGAAGAAAAACTCTGAAAGTTTTAATGTCATTTTCAATGAGAGCTAATTTTTTTTTTCAGTGCCAAGCTACACTGTCTCTGTTTTAGCTCCATACATACAGTAGTTACAGAAACAAAGGTTTGTGCTTTGACAGGCTCAGAAAAACCAGCAAAGAATGTAAAATAACAACTATCAGTAAAATCAAGGTGAAATTAAAATTTAGTTAAAACAAGAAGACACAAAAATACAACATAATATATGTCAGTATTAACAAATACAAATCAAAGAATAAAAGCTATAAAACTGCAGCTTGCTTTGTATGCAAAAAAACAATTTTACACAAAAACAACACAAAGAAATTAGCTCTTTTTAAAAATATATGTTTTAAACTGTAATTTTATAGCAAATGGTAATAACTAGTAAAAGCAAAGGAAAATGTACTTATATGCTAAAAACAAAAACCAACCAAAACTTTAAATATCATTCACATCAAACATCAGCATTTTTCCAATTTGTAATTTATGAAGTTTGACCATAAAAATCAGACAAATTCTACTGTATTAAATTGGCCAAAAAAAGAAATATACTTATTTTACAGACTTTTGACACTATTTGAAAGTAAAATTATGTACAATAGAGATTGAAAAAAATGCTACACTATTTTGGTTAACTTGTATTTTCTGGATTTCCCGTTTTACTAAATTACAGATAATATTGAGTTAAATAACTGGAAAATAGTAGAAATTTTCTTGTCTGTACATAATGTCCACATCACTAATCTGTATTTTTACAAATTATTCATTCTTTTGCATTTGATCCTAAAATTAGATAGATTTTGCTGTATTTACATCAACAGAAAATAAATGTATTTTACAGATATTTGACATTTTTTGAAAGAATAAAATAAGCATATTAGGTAGAGAAAGGTTGAGAAAGATATTATCTATCTGTCTATCTATCTATTTATCTATCTATCTATCTATCTATCTATCTATCTATCTATCTATCTATCTATCTATCTATCTATCTACAGCCACAGAGTGTATATATATTTATATATATGTTTCTAGTTTCTAGTTGAAGCTTTGTTCCTGGTTAATGTGCATTCATACATTTTTTTAGATCACTTATTAATCTGATGCAGATACATGTCAGGGTTGTTGTGATTAAAACCCCCTTCAGTTGGTGTTTATTTGGAAATCATACACTTCTAAATGGGTTTCTCACCTTCTAATAAGCCATCAAATCTGTAGATACAAACACTGATAAGTTGTTTTGACAGCAGTCCAAGTCTGCAGTTGCACATTTAGATGCATTTCAATAAGTGGATTTTGGTCCTGTTTCTCCTGCAGATCTTTTCCAGATGAAAAGCGTCTGAATGGTCCATTGGAGCGATTTACCGGATGAACTGAAGAGTGAAAACGGTAAGACGAGTGCCATGCTGGAGGAGGCCAAACACCAGCCAGGGGGGATTTGTCACAACCTGGCAAGCCGAGAGTTGTTTGTATTAGTGGCTTAGAAATGATCAAACCAGCCTCACCAGATGATTTATTTCGCATTAATAAAGCTGCTAGTTACAACTTAGAAAGCACATATGAAGAAAGTGGAAACATCAAAGCGGTTCATTATAAACACTTCACCATGCATGTAATCACATTTGGTTTAGAGAAAAAGAACCAAATGTGCATCAGATGTGCAGCTTGTTGGATGTCAACACTTTTAAATCTGTTCATACTCCAGTTGCACAAAGGAAATCAATGCAGAGGTCAAAACATCTCCACGCTGAAGGCAAATTAGACACGTTACCTCTGCAGCTGGAAGTAAAGTCTGTTAACAAACAAACCAGAAGGGGAATTTCTCAAAAAAAAACAATGAGCTGGAGAGAGAAGAGGAAAAAATGTTTCCAACAGTAAGAGCCTTTCAGATATGTCACGTTTCCAAGTCTCACAGCTCCATGGATAACCTTTCATGTTTACCAGCTTCAAACACCGTGAAGGCTTTAAGTCGTTGTCTCGCTTGGCGCTGGTTTCCCAGGCAACAAGAATATGATAATGTTGCCTTTGACATGACAGAAGGAATCATCTCGCTAACAAACAGAGACAACAGGCACAGGGAGGGCTCCGGGAGAGGCAGGGGAGGGGGCTGAATTAATGGACTTATTTTCACACAGCAGCAGAAGCTCCTCACCATCCTCCATCTTCCTCTGCTGCCTCCCATGCATTCCCGCTGGCAGGCACACTCTCTGCCTCCCCGGGGGAGCAGCCAGCCTCTGTTGGAAAGCTAAATAACAGGCAGTGACCAGCGGTGACTGCAGGGGACACGTTTGTGATGATGGCTGCCCTTCAAGGCTGCGGCTCCTCGAACCAAAGTGCTCCATGCCGCCGAGCGTCACACCGACTCAGACCTGAAACCAACAAGCTGTGTGGACGCCATGTGTTTTCCATCAGAGCAAGAAAAGAAAAAATAGAAGGGAGGGGAGCTAATCAGCCAGCCATGTGGAATCACAGAGGGGCTGGCTTGATTCATGTGTTCATCTTTCCATTACCCTATAAAAGAAACTGTAAAGCCTTGAAGCCCATCAAAAGGAGACGTGTTCTTTAGCACGTCTGAAGAAGTGTGTTGACTCACCGCCCTGTAGCACGTCACTGATACAGCACAATCCAGAAGAATACCTTCTCCATGCTGATAAGACACAAATAATACCAAATACCTGCACAGGTTAAGTCTGAATGACATTAGGAAAAAAGATCCGGCAATATTTGTTTTCTTTGAGATATATTTATATTAAAAAAGTACAAGAATTTCCACCAGATGGCTGGAATGACTCAATTTGCACAGCATTCAGGTTGATTTGTAGAGGAGGGAATCTGCACAGAGGATAAAAAGAATATTTTAAAAAAAGCTGAAAAAGGGCCATTTGGAACCTTTCCTTATGTGGTGTAACACTGGCAAACGCATCCAAAATAGTTTTTTTGCTTTGGATGACATTCAGATCTGCTTTGCACTTGTCATACTGAGCTTCGTGCTGATGTTTTCAAGGGACAAACAATCCATTCTGTAGCTTTGTGTGTCGGAAACAAATGAAAGACGCCGCTTACAGAACACCTGTGTTCGTGTTTGCTTCTTTTTGAAACCAAATCTTCAGGTTCAGTGTTTCTTTCCTGTTGCTGTGCACACGTAGAGACTAAATGTCAACAGTGAATTTGAAGTGTATGAGATTTCTTTTCCTCTGAAACAGCAAAAAGTCGTAGCATGAAGATGTTTTTGAGTAATTTACTTAATTCACATTGTACCTCATGTAAATATTGGTGCTAAAACACTATATTCTGCAGCACTAGGAGAGTTATGAGGCAGATTTTATCCTCTGCATCCCATTTTATGTTGTTAGCACCTTGGTGCAGACTGAAATGTCTTGAATCCTTTTCTCTGCAGCTCCACTATGAGAATACCTGAAATATTCCATCAACTGTTGGATGGATTTCAATGAATTTCTGGTGCAAACTTTCATCCGACCCAAATTAAATCAAGCTTATTAAATTGTTAACACACCCATATGGTGTTTATATATATATATATATATATATATATATATATATATATATATATATATATATATATATATATATATATATATATATATATATATATATTTATTCTGTTTAAAAGTCTTTATAAAGTGTAAACAGTTGACATATTAGCAAACTTAATTCATGACTCATGAAAAGCACACGCCTAGCTCTGCAGCGAGGCCTGATTTCTGCTTTCAGTGAATCATCATACCGAAGCACAATCCTGATTAAAAGCTACTCTGTTAGTGGAAGACACTTTAATCCACTTCTATTGGCATCTTCACATATGGCTAGGGGTGTGAAAAGCTGCAGTGTTTTGCTATTTGTTTTCCAAGCCTGACGTGAAAGAGAGTGTTTTTTTGTTTTTACAGTTTTAAAAAAATATATTCCACACTATTTAAATAGTTAATCCAGGGCAATCATGTTCTGACTCTTTAAACAGGACTTCTACTGACCGATCATCCAGATGCTGTCGCTGGTTTTTAGTTGGTCATTTAGAAAGTAAACAGAGAAAAGTCTTCAACAAGAGGACACATCATGAGCAAAATAAGCAGTCATGGCTGAACTTTTCCACCTTAAAACTGCTGCATACTGACAATCGTCTCAGAAACAAGGATTCAGACATCCAGGGTTTCACATGGAACAAATCTAAGAAACCAGTCCTTGAAGGGTGGAGCTTCCTTTTTCATTCTTCTTCTTCAGAACTTGTTTCTGTATTGCTCGTATATGGCTGAACTGGTCAAATATTACGACTTACCTCTGTGTAAAGTACAGGAGGTTCTAGACTTAAGTCGGAGTTCCATTCCTACAGTGAGACGTAAGTTGATTTTCATCGTAAGTCGGAACTCCGGTGAAAATGTAAACCAAGCTGCTATGTGCATCAGGATATCAATCAGTTTAAATATTAGTACAACTACAGTAACGACAAACAGCCATTAACTCACACTGAAACACAACTGGTAGGAAAACACCGGCCAAAATGTAAACCAAGCCGTTCCATGTTCAAGGATCTGCTGTTTATCACCGATGATCCTCCAGACAGTCATGTGACTCAGTCCAAGCAACTGGCCGATGTTGGTCAGTGTTCCGCCTTGTTCCCAGCGTTTTATTACATCCAGTTTCACTTCCATGGAGACGGCTTTCCTTTTCTTCCAAGCATCAGAAGAGTCTGACTTACGCTGGGAGTCATAATGAAGTTAGTGGATGTAGAATAATCCAATGTGGCAGCAAATGTAAAGAAAGCTGTCTTATAGCGCCGTGTGACGACTGAACATACAGTATTGATCCGCTCCGCTCACCAACTACTTCCACTGAACCAGTTCCGACATAACGATAAAACAATGTAAGTCGAGGACGCCGTAAACCGAGGATCTCCTGTACAGTGTTTGAGCAGGTGAGCTGGTGTGCTCGAGCAGCAGAGGAGTGGCTGGAGAAAGAGGCAGTATGGGTACAAATATGTAACTTTTACATGAAGATATGAGTTTTCAGGGTTTTAATCAATGACCATAGAGTGACTTTAATTTTCCACACAACCATTATCGGTCCAAAAACTTTAATTTGTGCTTGGGTTTATGAATAAATACCTGAAAAATTAATGAAAATCTCATCAGCCTCAGTTGTACTTTGCGTTTTATACTGCGTCGCACCAGAATAAGATAGTTAGTATAGCAAACAGCAGCATCGCTCCCTCTGGACTACACAGTGCATGTTTATCCTCTGCCATTTCCACTGAATCAAGTCAAAGAGCAATTCTGCTCACAATCATCCAAGTTTTGCAGTTCTTTGTGTTTACCAAAATTACATTTGAGAAACTCCACAGAGAAAGATTTGTATAGAAATCTAAATTTACGACTCACTATTGAGCAAACTATGGGTCTGAAAGCGATTCTATGTTATTCCAGAAGACTGTTCATTTCTGTTTTTTTTTTACCCTGTGCTTGTCTTGTCTGGTCAAATCCATGCAAACACAAGCTGAGGTCATCTGCCATTAGTGCTTAATGGATGGCAGCCATGCAAACAACAACATACATTAAGCCAAGGAGGAATCACAAGAGCCAAGAATTAATCAGCACCATAATGAACGGTGACGTCAATAAAGTAATATGGGATTCATTTATTTTAAAGCCAAGACGAATCCAGTTCCTCGACTAAACTCAGGACAAATGTAAGACTATAATATAGCATTAAAGGGCAAAAACTGAAAAAAACAGAGATTCACAGCTTGTTAAAGATGGATTTATGTCTTTTAACACATGACCGCAAAAATGAGACCAAGCATGAAAGTAACGACTTCTTTCAGAGCATGTTCTAAATTTGTATGAAACATCTTATGTGGGAGAAACTTGGGTTTTGACCCAATTAGTCAAACAGAAATCATCCCACCATCACTGCCGTCATGAAGCTTTTTTTCTGAACCAGAACAAAAGCTTTATTGTCAGTTTGCTGATTTTTAAAAATTTTTTCAGTTTTGTTTTGTTGCATCCACCAAATTTCAACAGTTCTGTCATGTGTCTGCAACTCTCCTCATTACATGCTAACAGAATTAGGACACGTCTGTGAGCCTGTGGCAAAATAAACAGGTTTGTTGTCAATCACATAGCAATATGCAAATAGTTAATCCAGGGTAATCATGTTATGTATCTGTTACAGTGGCTGCTCCTGAGAAAACACAAGCCTGGAAGGGACTATTTTACATATTCAAGAGACTAAAGCTCTGACAAAACACTGTGTTCAGAGATCCAGGCCTCCACAGAAGAGGCCTGCAGATAGACCATCAACACGAGTGTCTTCACTGTGGCATGATGTGAGCTAAGAGGCTGTGGAGACGTCCTGGTGGGGGGTTTTCTGTGGACAGGCATTTTACTCTAATGTGAAGACCCAGGAGTCTCTTTAGTTTGGAGTTTGAGTAATTTGGTCAGGTTGTTTCTGTTGTATTCTCTTTGGAAAATTGATGCGTCCATAATTTTAAACATCCCCTACTATTCATGTTGTTACAGACACCGTGTCATCCCAGGAGGTCGAAAGGTCGCAGGCTAAATTGATCACTTATCAGCGGACCTTTAGAAATGGCAGCGAGTGAAAGCCATTTGCGATGGAAAATCCATTTTTAATTGAATTTATGCATCTGCTCTTTTTCCAAAACCCCCCGAACCCTAGAAGTCGGCAGTCTTTTGTGAAATCTTTCCTTTCGGGCGGTTTTATTCTGATCGTAGCCATTTGTGGGAAAGATAATTTATAGATCTGATATTAACGTTTACTGTCACCCATTCCTCGAGGGCAAACAGGTCATAGCTCCTTGTGAACAGACATCTCAGATCTCTCTGTGTTTTTCTGGCTGCCCTTGAAAGAGTATAAGCTTTCAAAAGTTCATGTGCTTCCCCTCCTCTGATGGGGCCCACCTTGGACCTGGAGACTAACCAAAGTCGACGAGCCATGACACACAACGGAGATGGCAGGAATTCTGCTCTATTAAGCCCTATATCAAGGTCAGACAATTGTAGAAGTGCTCAGGAAATGTGTTTTATGAAAGAAACCTTCCAGGACTGTTGGGAACTACCTTTATTTGCTTACCTGCCAAGAGTTAGTTGAGAAGATCAACACCAATCCCGTGTCTTTGCTCTAAATAACAAGCTAAACTTGAACTTTTAAGATATAAAACTAGTTTTGTTTGCTTAGATGTGAAGATTGACACCAATCTCATGTCTGTGAGCTAAACTCAAGCTCTAAAGATCTAAAACTACTTTTATCTGCTTTGTTGCCAAGAGTTAGATGAGAAGACTGAATATGAAGTTAAACTTAGGCTCTAAAGATCTAAAACTTTGTGTCTTCGCTTTTTTGCCAAGTCAGATAAGAAAATCAACACCACTGTCGTGTCTATGTAGCAAATATTAAGATTAATTCAAGCTCTTAAAATATATAACTATTTTTATTTGGTTCCCACCAACAGTTAGATGAGAAGATCAACACCAATGTCATGTTTATACAGTAAATATGAAGCTAAACTCCACCTTTAAACATCTAAAACTACCTTTTATTGGTTTTCCCACCAAGAGTCAGATGAGCAGTTTGACACCGATCTCATGTCTATGTATTAAATATGAAGCTAAACCTGAGCTCTAAACATCAAAAACTACCTTAAGTTGGTTTCCCACCAAGAGTTAGATGAAAAGATTGAATATCGAGCTAAATTCAAGCTCTAAAGATCTAAAACTACCTTAATTTGGTTTCCTGACAAGAGGAGACAAGTGACATCTTTCTTGGATTTGTACAGTAAATATGAAGATAATTCACGCTAAGAAATTGCTAATTAACGTGTCTTGACTTGTTTGGATGAAACTACAGTTAGCTACGGTTAGCTGTTTCCAGTCTCTATGCTAAGCTAAGCTAACTCCCAGCCAGAAAGCGAGCAGCAACATCTTCCTGTAATTAATCTGCAGTTAAACAAAGTGTCTGCTGGCTCAGGGGAAACGTCGAGGTGTTGCATGTGTGAAGTTGTTGCAGTAATGAGGGGAAAGCTGTCATGATTCCAGTCCATCCAACGCTGCCGTCAGATTGTCTTAAACGAGCAAATATTGACTACATCCCTTCCTAAACATTTCCTTTGTGGTGGACGGCGGCGGCTGGACAGGTGGCGTTCTGTGATGGATTATGAGATGGATGGGCCCTAAGCTGCTCCCAGGTTGTGTTGTTCCCCCGGCCTGCCACCACCTCTTCCAAAGTGCTCCGAAGCCTAATTCTTGTTCCCGGCCTGGCCTGCAGGGATGGGGGGATGGGACCCGGCTGCCCTCAGACCAATCAGCCTCTCAGCAAGCACACAAAGGTCCTGCTGCTTCTACAACTGGAAACTTGGCTGGACGGCAGAGGAGGGCGCACTGTTGGACCGGAGTCAATTACATTTCATTTCAATCAGGAGATTCAGCTGAGCAGCTTTTTCAGATCGGAATAAATACATTACCCCTCCGTTTTTTTCTAAATGTCTAATTTAATTTGAAACCGTGGCTAACTGGATGAAAGTTGGACGTCGATGTGGTTTTTCAGTTTGGAATTCCTGCTCCTGAAACAGGTGGTGCTCAGGATTGGATGAGGGCGTGCTTGTTATAGCGCTTCATCCAGCCTGATTAGTTCCTCTCCCTCGTTCAGCAGCATCATTACCAGCAGGGTGGCAGGAGAAGCCTCAGGCACAGAGACGCCACTTTCAGGCAGATTTAAACTCAGGGATGACATTTTGAGACGCACAATTATCAACTTTCTTCCAAACATTGATAAAAAGATCAATATCTGTGCCATATGAAGCAGGGATCGACTGGTTTGTGTGTTTCTGGGCTGATACTGATGCAGATTATTGCTAATCAAGCCGATATTCATTACATGTAAAGTTTTAACCCTGGTGTTGTCTTTACCCTCGTGTCGTCCTGCGAGTCGAAATTGACCCATTTTAAAGTTTGAAAATGTGGAGAAAAAAAATATTTTCACAGTGAAACTTCTGATGTTCACATTTTCAACATTTTGGGAAATTTTTTAACATTTTTGGTGGAAAAAAGAAATGTTAAAAATGTTTCTTAAGAACATTCACATAAAAATCAACTAAAATCCTGTGAAATTCTGAATTTTTGGACTTTTTTCAGACAAGGAACAATGTTTTTAAATTTTTTTGATAAGCTTGACAACCCTGGTAAAATAGAGCTTAAAATAAGCTTCCCAGCTAATTTTAAGATCTCAATATCCTAAATATCATATCTTATTTCAAGAAATCTTACCAAGCCATTTTTCACTTGTTCTATTGGCAGATTTTGTCACTTATTTCAAGGTAAAAATTCCTTGAATCAAGTTTTTTTGTTTGTTTTGAGAGGAGCATTTTTTCCAGTGAAACAGAGGAATCAGCACCTGGCATCACCCAAAGTAAAAAAAAAAAAAACATTAAAAATATGCCTACCAGCACCTCTAAAACCCTCCAATTAAGACATTATAGTTTGTTTAATCAGTGCAGGAACCTAAATGCACCAGACGCTCTGAGCCGTTGCCAACAGACACTCCTGGAAGTTAGCGCTGCTAGCCAGGAAGCAGCCGCTCGCCACAGAAACCTCCACAGAACTGAGAGCTGCCATTACACCTCTCATCTCACTTCACTCCACAAAGCCAACGAGCACATTACAAACACAAAAAGCCAACAAAAACCAGGGAGATTTGCTGGTAGCACTTCATCTGTTTCACCACCAGCATTTCCTCCACATCATGTTTTGTGCGTGAAAAACCAACAGCACATGATCTCACGGCGTTTATCTAAAGAGGCTTAATTGTTCGGCGTAGCGGCACCCGGCCCAGTTTATGTGAACTTGGAAGTCGGTTCTCATCCGGAGAAATGCCCCCGAGCTGGAAGACAGAAGAAGAGGCCACCCACGGGGCAAGTAGCTGTCATCGTCCATCCACTGGGGCTGAATTCAGTCAGTTCTTAAGCAACCTCAGCAAAAAAGAAAGAAAAACACCTTCTATTGAGAAACTCCACAAAGGAGAGCTCTTCCATTCTGCGGCTGGAAGATTACTGGGAGGGCTGCTGCAATCCTGCCTTCTCATTCTGAATGGAGTGGAGCGCAGAGTTGGAGCTAATCTGCAACTCAAACAAGAGTAAATCTGAGCTAATCAACGGCGAATTACAATGCTAGGCACAGGCAGAAACACAACGAGATGGGTGTGTGTGTATTGGTGATTCTGCTATGCTTTTCAAACCGTGGTGAAATACACCCTCAGGCTAGAAACAGCTTTAGTCAAAGAGCCACTCCAACACACCGAGAAGGAAATAAACACACAGCAGCGCAAAAATGTCGAAACACAAAATTACAGCGCACTCAAACACTATCAGTCAGAAGCTGTCACAACAACACGCAAGAGAGTTAAGAGGAGCCTGGAGACATCCAAAGAAATGGTTTCATGGCCAGTAGGAGCAGTTTTAGCAAAGATCTGGCATCTTTGTTTATTTCTAAACAAGTGAAGATGAATTAATAAGACATTCGTAGCCACTAACTAATTAACTAACTAACTAACTGGGTCAATCTGTAACTGAGGGACTTCTGAAGTCCATGGGATATATCTGCATGTCTTCATTAAAAGTTAAAATACTAATGTTTTTTATGTTCATTATAATCATGTCTTTACAAATTCCATAATTATTTTATGATTTTAGATGTTTTTGTGGTCATTTTACAATTCTTTGTAGTTATTTTGTGTGACTCGTCATTTTGTGTGTTTTTGTGGTCATGTTGTGTCTTTTTGTGGTTGTTTTGTGTGTCTTTATGCTCATTTTGTTTCTATTTTGGTAATTTTGAGACTGTTTTATGGGTATTTTAGGTCTTTTTGTGGTCATGTTGTGCATTTTTGTAGCCATTTTCAGTCTGTTTCTGGTAATTTTAGGTCTTTTTGTGGTCATTTTACAATTTTTTGTAGTTATTTTGTGTGACTCGTCATTTCTGTGTTTTTGTGGTCATGTGTCTTTTTGTGGTTGTTTTGTGTGTCTTTATGCTCATTTTGTTTCTATTTTGGTAATTTTGAGACTGTTTTATGGGTATTTTAGGTCTTTTTGTGGTCATGTTGTGCATTTTTGTAGCCATTTTCAGTCTGTTTGTGGTAATTTTAGGTGTTTTTGTGGTCATTTTGTGCATCTCTGTGGTCATTTTTCAACTTTTTGTAGTTATTTTGTTTACAGTACACTGTTGTTTCCCTTCAAAAATGCATTTCAAGCTATTTTCTGCACATTTGTGGTACTTTCTAAATAAATGATCTTTACACCCATGCAGCTCCTTTAGCAGCAATAATAGGATGATAAACCTCTACTTTAGTAAAGAAAACAGTCGTAACATGTGATGTGATAAAAACGAGTGGTGTCCACTGATTAAATCCAGTCTTTCTGCCCTCTGAAGAGCATAAAACCCAGATATTCATAAAGTGTGTGATGCAGGACAGGTTGTTTGTTCATGTAAAATAGATTTTTGGTTGAAAATTCAATGAAGCTGCTCTATTTTAGAGGCTCGGTGGGGGTGAGCTGAGGACAAGGGGAGTGTTCAGGATCTTAAGACAACACCAGGGTTAATTCTGCAGATTTTTTAAAAAAGTCAAAATGCTTTTCAAAGCCGCTCCTCGCTCTGGGGTTCAGAGGGTTCAGAAACCACTTTTCAGGAAAGTTTACAGTTGAAAGCTGGTTTCAGGTCTGATGGCGGTGAGCAGGGAGCAGATACAGGCCTGATAAGCCACGCTGTTTAGACTGACAATAAACCTGCATCCCAGGGTTTTCCTCGGCGTGGGCATGTCGCTGCAGGTCCAGCAGAGGAGATGAAACCATCCAGGAAGTCCGGCTTCAATAATAAGTCTCAGGGCTTATCAGACGGCGGTTTAGCCTTGAAGAAAGAAAAGTGGCAGCAATCATTTTCTCCTCGTGCTCAATGAATGTGAGGTAAACAAAATAATTAGTGCTCAGGTTTACACTCCGACCATATAATGTGCTTTTACTTGATTAGCTGCTGGCGATGCTGGGTAATTGCTGCATCATCCCCACCGCTGCTGCAAGGAAACGCTCTTATTGAAATTAATGAGAGGGTTGTGTTGTTGTTGTGTTGTTTTTCACACATTGTTGGTCTAAGTGTGACCTCAGGTGTGAGGAGGGTAATGACAGAGGAGAGATTAACAGTTTCTGAGCTCAAATGTTATTTCCTCTGTGATTTCATGAATAGTTTTCACAAATTTTAGGTTTATTTTGTGGTTTAACCCAGGGGTGTCCAACGTGCGGCTCGTGGGCCAAAAGCGGTCCTCCAGAAGGTCCAATCCGCCCCTCAAAGTGTAAAAATTCCAGAGAAGACATTAACTGCAGATTGTAAATTAGTAGAACTATAAATTTAAAATCATTTCTAGACCATGACAATTTGTTTTGATCATAAAGTAAAATACTGGATTGTTCATTGTTCTTTTGTCATTTTGGGTCTCATTTTTGTAAAATTTTGTATTGTTTTTGTTGTTTTTTGTATTTGTCATTTGTCTCATGTTTTTGTCGTTTTGTTTCTGTTTTTTGTCATTTTGTGTTTCCTTTTTGTCTCGCTTGTGTGTTTTGTCTTATTTTTGCCATTTTGGTTAATTATTATTTTTTTGTTGTTTTGTGTATCGTTTTGTCTTTTTTCTCGCTTTTGCCATTTTTTGCCGCTTTGTAACTTTTTTGTCTAATTTTATGTCTCTTTTTTTGCTTTGTTTTGTGTCGTTTGTCTCATTTTTTTTGTCATTCTGTGTCTCATTTCTAATATTTTGTCTGCTTTTGTTGTTTTTTTTGTCCTTTTTTTTTCTGACTTTTGTCATTTCGATTATAAAGTAAATCCTCTGTGGTTCAGTTCCAGGTGACTAAATGTTGTGTTCCTTTGTCGACACTCTGTGATCTGGAAGTTGTAATGTGGAAATGATAAACTGAGGCTGAATGTTGATGAAATTTAATTTTTTTTTTTTTTCAGAAATTTCAAGTTGTTTATGATGTTTTGTAGAAAGATAATTTACTAAGTGTGAACATTTTCAGAATTAACTTTTGTTGCACTAAAACAAAGGAACCATTAGGAGTTGTGGTTATTTATAGGTCATTATGCTGTGGTTTTACTGGTCTGGTCCTAAATGTGGAACCTGAACTAAGATGAGTTTGACTCCGCTGGTTTCAGCCAAACAATAATAAAAGATAGCGTTCTTATTCTTCATTTTGACAAATGAAAGTTTAATTTCAAAGTGTTTTTATTGTAGAAATTTGTCACAGCGGTTACGTAAGTTTGTAATTTTAAGCTTTTTTTGTTTTTAAATGACAGCTGGTGGTGATAATGTGTCAGGGACGGTAACTCCTGATAAAATGTTGGGACGGCCCGGTGGAAAACAGCTTTCCTTCCTCCTCCAACGTCAGTCTGCAGCCGACGGGACCAGCCCCTTCTTAGCTCCCTGGTGGATGTGACTCTCCAGCTTCCCTGAGAGAGAAAGAAGAGGAGAGGAAGGGATGAATCAAAACACCATCAAAGGGACAGAATGACCTTTCTGAGAGCTCAAGGCCTGCTGATTACCGGCGGCCTCGGGTAGATGCACAGAGACAGCGAGACGATGAATTAGAAGACCTGGGAGACCTTTTATTCCAGGACAGAGACAGACTGGAAACAAAACAAGCCGTCTTTTAATTCAGCTACACACTGAGGACGCATATTCAGAACAATCCAACAGCCGGCACAAAAGATGATGATCTAATACTGAGCTACAAGGAAATGCACCTTGTCATTTATTTCTTTGCTGTCTTGAACAAATTGGATCCGTACTGTGACAGTTCAGTCGCACACAGACTAATTAAAAGCATCTCACTGAACAACCACTGAATCACACTGTGCTAAATGACATCCTTCACTTCAAGGTTAGCAGCAGCAGGAACATGATCACTGGAATCACATGGAGATCGTACAATGGATGGTTTCATAGAGACTAATCCTAAAGGCTGGCTTATAATGCTGTCCTTTCCATTTTCAATAAGAGTGCGGATTAGAGTCGGAATATCAAAGTTCTTGTAAAAACAGCTGTTTTAGCTGAACCTTTGCATTAGTGAAACGATCTTGACGTTGATCTGAAGATTTCCATGAGAGTCTAATACAAACAAGACGGTATCATCCGCATAGAAAAGTACACTGCAGTGCTCGGTAGGAAAATAAATACTGTTTGTGTCACAAGAAGTAGCAGGATGGATAATACTCGACATTTTGTTATCAACAAACCTGATTTGAAGCCATCTGAAACTACAGTCTCTACCAGAAAGATATAATCTGTACAATCAAATATAATTTTTTTTTTTACAAGAACATGAAATTGATCTGTAAAAATACTGTTTTTTGCAAACAAAAATAAGGGACTAGATTTGCAGAAAGGTTGTTTGCCAACTTGATGGTATCATCAGCACAGAAAAGCACATGGCAACGTTCAGCTGGAAAATACATGCTATTTGTGTTTCAGAAACAGCAGGAGGGTTGATATTGATTTTTGTGCAACATTATTATGAAGCGACTTGATTTAAAGCAACAACAGTCTCGACCACAGATATATTCTGTGCAATCAATTATTAAATCTCATTTAACAAGAATTTTGCAATCAATTTCTAAAAATAAAAGACTAAAATCTGGATTTGCAGAAGAATTGTTGACAAACAAGATGGAATCTTCAGCATAAAAAAGCACCCGGCAATTTTCAGTTCCAAAGTATGGATTTTTTATGGAAACAATAAATACCAAGGGTGGAAATTTTGATCCTTGTGCAACACTTTTGTCAGCAAAGTTGAACTTGTCCACAACATTTATACAAAAATTGCAATAAATTAGTAAAAAAACATTGTAACATAACTCCAACAAGCCTGCAATGAGGTGGTCAACATAGGTTTTTGGAGGACAATCTGCTACCAAACCATTTTAAACTGCTTCTATTATTGTAGAGTTTCTACATGTCTATGTGAAGTTTAGAACAAGTTTCAAATGAATAAAAAAGACTAAAACCCAGATTTGCAAAAGCAAACATAACATCGTCTGCATAAAAAAGCACACTGCAATGGAAAATAAATAAATCCAGAAAGAAAATCAACCACCTTGATTTATCATCTCACAAAGATATGATTTATAGCCAGTCTGTGTAAAACAGCAGGAAACATTAAATGAATCCTTATCGGTGCTCTCCACGGCTGTATCCAGGGAAAGCTGATATCTGCGCATGTCTTTTGTCTGCCGTCAGTCCAGGATTCTTTCCTTAATCCTTCTGGATTCTGTATCTGGATGAGCTAACAGCACCTGCACAGACTCAGTGATTAGCAGTAAAACAGTAGCTCCCATTGTTGTGATAATTTCCACTGTTATAATCTGCTGTATATAAATTCATGTGAACCTCACATGAGAACGTTTATAAAGATGAAACAGCTGAGAATCTTAAAGAGGGAGTTTATCGAGGGGCTATTTATATGAAGGCCTGTAGCTATGGAGGGTAAACAGAAGCGCTGACCGGAGCTGACCTGCTAATCTACCGCCACTGAAACCACTCTCCGTCGATGCAGCGTCCCCGTTATCGATCACATTTCAGGTTTGTCTTTTAGAACTCATCCTCAGAAACGACGCTTTATCCTCCATAACCTGGCTGGCCTCATCCTCCACTTCAAACCAATAATAACCCTGGTTCTCCTCCTGTTTATCAAACGTTAGCTGGCTGCTCTCTGTGGTGGAGGCAGGCAGGGGAAAAACTGATCCGAGTGACAGGCGGGGTGCTGGTTGTCACTCGTGCTTTCTTTTCATGTTGTCACATTCTGGCTCCACTCTGTGGGTAGCACCAGCATAAACAAGGTGTTTAGGAGAAGTGCTGTTTGCTCACCATTTCCAATCCTGACTGAATGGCTGTCAGTGTGTAAGGCGTGGAAACACCTCTGGAATTTTTGGGGAGGAAAGCTGCCAAGAAGGCTATCCAAGATGACTTTAATGATACGTTCAGCGCAGCAGAAATGCATCAGAAGTTAAAAAGGCTGTTCTGAAACATTCAGCAGACGAGCTCAGAGGAGTCCCGCTGTAGTGTGTGTTTTAGGGGAAAATAAATATTAGATGTTAAGAGCCCAATAACTATATCATAAAACACCGAGATGGCAGCTGAACTGCCAGCAGAAGCAGAGTTCTTCTTTCTGGGAAGTGTGCTAAAGCTCTGACTACTTCAGCCTTCCTAGCTTCTTTTGGGTGATGTGTGAGTGGGAGCTGGAATCAATACTGTGGAAATGGGCTCTGGTAGTACTCCTTGTCATGACACAGTGACATTTCTATGAAAAGGAACTGATTCTAACAGTGAAAACAAGTGTTCCATGAAGGAACATTTAGTAGATGGACTGCAGAACCTTCTCACTTAGTTAATGTTTGCACAGTTGTCCCACATGAATGATCATCTAAGTTAAAAATCTACTTCAAGGTCAGCTGAGGGCAGAAAGTAAAATGCACAAAACACTAGACAGGTAGAAGAATCGTAGCATCCTGTAACGATATCAGTAGTGTCGAGTAAATAATGCCACGGCACGTCAGAAAGCTGCAATATCCAACTGAATGCATGCAGACATGAGCTTACGTTTCCTACTGACTGTTGGCTAGTTTAGCTAGTAAAGGAGCCCCGTGATAAAGACTGGTATAAGACTAACTGACCTCAGGATAAACTAGGACACTCATTCTAAATCCCATTCCAATACCTGACAACTGACACATTTCTGCACAACAACAGATGTAAATAAAGGATTGTTATCAGGTTTACGTTGATAGCAATCAGTTCAAAATTCCACTGTTTGGCTCCGATCTAACAAACAGGTTGAGGACATCCCTGGTATTTACTGTTGGAAACCATTTAGTGTTTTTTTCTGATGGAGGACAACAGTTTGATCATTTAAGTTCCTCTCTGGTTGCTCATTACACCCCAAAGAAGTCATATATTTGCTATATATTTGGAGGATTTTCCACGAAAATAACACCATCCTGCCTTAAAATCCAGAATATGCAGCACCACATGGTCACATTAAGTACATAAAAAACCTGATTTTAACCAGAGGGGGTCTTTAAACTATTAAAATACCTCCTGAAGCTGAACATGGGTATACAGGCAGGTTTTATGCAACTAGCCGGTGACAGTCGAGGACGACAACATGCGGTACATATTTCGGGCCTCACAACAAATCACTCTCATTATATTCACTGCTACAGTCCAACCCAGCAACGCTACATATTCCCCGTGTGAAGGCGACTTCTGTTCACGGCTCTGGAGCTGCTGACTGTCGCATTTCAAAATAGGTGCTGCGGAGTCGGGAGAGCTAGAAGGGAATGCAAGCGAAGACGAGGGGGGGAGGGTAGCAGCGAAGAAGTGGGTGGAAAAAACAGAGAGACAGCAAAAATGAGACAGAAGGGATGAGGAGGAGAAGGATAGGGAGAGGGGGGATGGTGGTGGAAGGGAGGCAGAAACAGAAAGGCTGGCCCATCGATTGGCTGAGATAATTTCCCATTGATTGCTGCACTGTTTGGAGATTGCTGGAGAAAGGTTTATTGCCCACACGCTGCAGCTGTGGAGGAGGCCATAAAATAAGCACAGGTTGTCTGCTGAGGGCTAGCTCCATCATCAGGACCGTAACACACCCGCTCAGCCTCCACACTCAGTTACTCTCCTTAGATATTAACAGATACGACTGCACGCATGCTACTCCCATCACACATAATGGCAGAATGCAGCTCATTGCTAATGGAAAACGCTCTCACATTATCCCTTGAAAATCCAGGGGCAGCAGTGCAAAGAGTATTTATTAGACTGAAATAGAGGTCCATCGACATCCTCCCTGACATCAATAACACGCAGCCCATCAGCCGCCCTGCAGTAATCATCACAGGAATAATTGGCTGCTTGCTGTTTCTCTTTCTGAAGAATAAAAAGGGCTGAATTTTGTATTCTTATTGCATCTTTTTATTACACGCCGATCCCACTGCACCTGAATAATAAACCGGGAGCAGCTATGCACACACACTCTAACCACATGTTGACACACCTTCCCAAAGATACACTCTGACACCAGGAAATGACTTCCTGCCTACAGATGATGACAGAGAAAAGGCAAAGTTAAAAGTGGAACAGTGGCAGCTCTGTGAATAAATGTAAAAGCTTCAATGGTATCTGTTACAGTGATCCCCACTGGGCTCCCACAATAACCAATTCACAGCCTATCACCAGAATACTGCCTGGAGAGGAAAAGAGGCTCACAGTGAAAAGGCTGTAAAAAGCCCAACCTTAACGGCAGGATTTAATGGTTTCAATTCAAACACAGTGTCAAAGAATGAGGATGATGAGGATGAGGATGTTTCAGGTGTCAACAAACCTCATTAATCAACCAAAAGCTGCAGCATGTTTACCAAATCACTTATTTTGCCCCTGATGTGTCTTCTAGGTTATTAAAAAACTCCATGTATACATGTTAGGTTAAAAACATGCTGTGCCAGAAACTGCAGTTCCTTGGATGGCCACTAGAGGCTGGCTCCATTCCCCATAGACTCCAATGTTAAAAGGAGCAGTTTCATAGCTGAAATAAACACCTCTGTACAAAAACAGGTTTTAGGCTTTATTCTCTAAAGACTAGTCACAAATGTGCAGTTCAATTTGTAAACTAGGCTAACGGTGAATCCTTTTAAAAATCATTTTTAGAAGCATTTTTTTATTACTGCACAACTACCTGGATATTTCTCTACCTTTAAACAGCACATGTTTAGATTTTATAACACAAGTCTTCTGAAGAAAGAAATCTCAGTGACAACCAGTTTAAATGAAGAATTTCTAATTAATAAAAAATATAATCTGCCTACCATCATATTTTATAAACAGAATCATTTCAAGCTGCATTTAACAACCCAAGACTCTCTAATTCTATGTTGTTTTGCCTTGTTTGCTTCCCCTCGTCCCGTTATGGGTTAATGGAAGGATGTGTTTATCTTGAACTCATTATTTTCTTTGATTTAACCGACTGATATATGATAAGACGTTAACCTCATCCATCTACTGAGGTTAAACACCGTAGCACTGCTGTGGGCACATTTTAGTTTAAAGCCAAATTTTTTTAAAAAAGGAGATTCTCTCAGCAAAAAGGTTGTCTTGAAGTTATAATGGCGTGAAAAGAAATAAAGCGACTACCGAACATCTCATTGAACAGATATGCTTCTATTTGATCAGATGTTTAACCCACATCCAGAGATGCCTTCATGTTGCATTAATCATCATCTCTACAGACAGCTGCATCAAATCACATGAATCTCACACTCTTGGAGGCTATATATCAGAATAAAACCATAAACTGCATATCATTGACCGACTGCAGGATTTCTTCCTGCTGAGAGTAGTAAAAGATTTTTTTCTGCTGTCAGTCAGCCGTCGCTCGACTCGTAGCTCTAGAGCCCTAGAGCTGCTGAATATCAAGTCATGAAAACAAATGGTGAACTTAAGTTAGGTGTGTGTCAAATGAATTAAAAGCTTCAATAGAGCTCAGATCTCCAGTAACAGTCTATAGGCATGTCAGCGCTAACATGCAGATGTTTAGGTTCAACGTTCACCATGTCTGAGCTTAACAGATGCTGGTTAGGACAAGGGAACGAGCTCAGATTAGCTGCAGTTGGAAGTAAAGTCAGTAGGATACAAAATCTGAGAATCATGAATGTCTGTCATAAAGTTTAGTAAATGTTAGTAAAACTGATCATCATGAATATCTGCACCCCACATTTTTATAGCCATAGCTGACATGAAGTCTCACTAAAATCCAACAAATGAAACATATTTTAATCTGAACAGTGCCAACAGTTGAGGTCATGACCATGAAGTAAATGTCTGAGCCAGAAACTGCAGTTCTTCTAACGGCCACTTGGGGCTGCCACCAAAAGTGCGTCGCTCCCCCATGTTAAAACGACCAACTTTACAGCAGAAATAAACACATTTGCAGCCTGAAACTAAATATGTTGTGGTCCTTACAGCTAATTTCCTCATTCATGGCTACTGTATGTGGAGTGAATTTATATTTAACTTGCTCGTTAAAGATGTATTAAGGCTTAAATTTATGCATAATTAGAGGCTAAGCTGCTTTAAGTGATGGTATGTGTCCACAGAATCCGTCAGTTGCTCACATCCCATTCATTGTCTGTGAAACACACTACTGGTTGCATTGCGGTGCGTTTCCAGCTACGTTGTGGTGCGTCGCCCTGGAGTTGCCTGCAGCTCATTTGCATAAAATAGACTTGACTTCTACTTTATGCAAATAAAGCATGGTGAGCAGAGGTCCGATGCCTTGTAAAACTTTGGTAAAACGTCATTTTACTCTCCCAAATGAAGACAAAACGTCCTCAAGAACCAACAATACGTCTATCTGCCCTCAACTGAAGCCCTCAGGATCATTAAAAGCTGTAAGACTGAGAATCTGTACAGATAAACTGTTAAAAAACGACACTTTAACATGGCACGTCACGCTAAAGGAGCTAAAAACAGAGTTTACAGACAGAAGGTTCTCCAAAGTCTGGTGGGGTTTTAACTAAAATGTTAAAACACAAAATGTTCCAATCAGTGCAGCGTACCTTTAAAAAAACACTTTTAGATAAAGTTGACTGATTTCCGATGGATTCTCTCTAAGAAAGTAAAAGATGTTGAATATAAAAATCTCAAAACAGGATGTTGTTGTAAATTTATGATTAGAAATCGGTGCCTAGCCGTTGTTGAGGTAAAACGAGGACAGATTCAGATTACTTCTCACCTCAAATGCTTTCAGAAATACTTTTCGCTCAACTGTTTTCGTAATAAAAGAGAAAGTTTGCCGCCGTGTTGGTCCGATGCTTCTCCTGGAAACAAGCTGTCATGTGACCACCTAGTGGCCCATTAGCCGGGCGATATTCAGAAAAAACGCCCCTGTCGACACGTGCCATGAGCAGTGGGCACCATCAGAGCTTCTTTAGCTTTTTTTGCTCCATTTCTTTGGCTGGATTCACCACAAAAAACATTTTTCTGGAACCTATGGATGATGTCATGAAGAGTTTGTTCATCTTCATATACGGTCTATTGTTCCACTGCTAGTGTGGTTTAAAAGCTCAGTAAGCTGTGAGGTGGTTCAATTTTCTTAGACATCTGTGGTGCACAGAAGTGGATGTATGGACTCAGAACAAACTGCTGTGTTCACTGATGCTCAACACAACAGAGGAATAAGTCTGTCTGCCGGAGCTTCTTATTACAGCCAGTTTGTTGTTCCATTTCCAGCAAGAAAAATATTGACAGCCTTTTTTTTTCCAGCATGCGAAATGAATTGAGAAATACATGTTAACAAAGCTCAATCCAGCTGAAACGCTTCAGAGGAATCACATGTGGCAGTTCCCATTCTTCAGGAAGCACGACACATCTCTGAAGATGGACTGAAAGGGCTCCCAGTTCATGACAAATTTAATAGGTTTAAAAAAAAAAAAACTTCAATCTGACTGGAGCTCAGCAACACTGCCTTTTATCTCCCCCTGCCTATCTGGCCTCGGCTCGTACACCTCCAGCTGAAGTCATTCTGCACGTGAAACCAAGCTGACAGCCTCGAGCACTGCAGGAGAGTGGATGTGTACAAAACCCTCGGTAGTCAGGGGAGAGCAGCGAGAGAGGAGGGGAAAAACCGCCTGGATTCCCATCTTGCTGTTAGTCACACCTAATTTACATTCCCTTCCTGTGCTGCCGAGCCGATGAATTTACAAGTGGATAGAGATGGTGCTGTTTGAGGCTTGTGTCGGCATGCTGCTTGCAAGGGGTTAGGGAGACGCATCAACCGAGCTTCCCTCTACAGAGAAAACAGTCTCTGCATCCCTGCTCGGCCCAAGCCTCCCCGCCTGAAGGTGTTTTCAGACACTGAGGGCTGTAATGGCTGAGTGGTTTCTCCTACCAGCAGCGAGCTGTTGAGCTGCTTTAGTCACGCACATGACAGTTCGTCACAACCCGCTGGAGAACCGCTGTCTGACAAGGCAGGGACAGGCAAGGTGCTGCTGGTTGCTGGGTGAACGTGGAGCACAGAGGACGTCGTCAGAACGTCCAAAATCCATCAGAACCAGAGCACAGACTGGACCGGTTCATTCTGCAAGAGCTTCACTTTTTAAACTAACATTTAACATCTGAATGTTAGTTTAAATGTTTAACCCTGGTGTCGTCCTGTGGGTCAAATTCATCCGTTTTAAAGTTTGAAAATGTGGAGAGAAATAAAATTTTCACAGTGAAACTTCTGATGTCCACATTTTAACATTTTTGGGAAATCTTTGAACATTTTTGGTGGAAAAAAAGAAATGTTAAAAGTGTTTATATAAAAAAATCAACCAAAATCCAGCGAATTTGGCTGGATTTTGGTTGATTTTTTTCTGAATGGTCTTAAACAAAATATTAGAAGTTTTACTGATATATATGGAATCACTTTAGCTAGTTTTAGGATTTTTTGGAAGATTTTGAAAATATCTACAGGAATATTCTTGCCAAATTTGGGGGATTTTTTAAAAATGAAACTTTTGACGGAAACTTTTCAGGAATTATTGAAATTTTTCTTCCTGAAGGTTTTGCAAATTTTCTGAAATTTGGGGAATTTTTGGGCTAAATATTTGGATTTTTTTTCAGACAAGAAAACTATATGTTTTGATGCCCGTAAATGAAGACAACAGGAAGGTTAAACACACTGTGATATAACCTGCTGTAAAGGACATCTGAAGGAGAAACTACACATGAAAAGATTGGAATATTAACTCATAAACTTCCTCAGCTTAATTACCCAGATTGATTACATTAAGGCAATATTTTTTTAAATGTTTTTTTGCATTACAAGTTATCTAAAATTAGAATTATTAATGTAAATGTTTAATAATGCAAATAATGTATCTTAAATTTAAAAATGCCCCAATTTGCATTAATTTCCAGAACGCTGATCTGAAAATGTTTCACTTTCTGGCCATTTTACTGTCAATTTAAAAAAAAAAAAAAGTTTTATCACTTTTTACTTTCAGCTATCAGAAACAATCCATTTTTAGGGATGTTTGGGGAGTAAAAGGCTAGCTTTGTTGAATATGATATGTTTTCAGACTACATGACGGCACACAGTGAAGAACTGTGTGGAGTTCTGGAGTTTTTCTTTCTAAGTGACCCCAAACTGTGTAAAAAGCAATAATTGTTGACGCTGTTCATTAATAAAGATGTCAGAGAGATGCTACAGTCTCATGCTCTGGTCAATGTTGGCCTTTTAGGAGGTTTTGCTTCCAAAACTTGTCTTTTTTCAGACTAGTGTTGAGAAAATATGCAAAACGCACATTTGTCTATCGAACATTTATGTAAATAACCACGTTTAATGAGATAATATATAAATCGCATATTTAAACAGACAATTTCAGAAAACTTGTAATACAAAAAAATTGTGATAATGAAAATAATCAACCTAAACCTATTAGTTTTATTTTTTAACGCATAAATAGTGACTTACATTATGAACAGCTGGAATTTTGCAATACTTATCTTTAAAGTCTGATTCTTAAAGTTTTTCCCTCAGAGTTTCCACTTCAGTCAGATGAACCTTTCCACTCATATTTCTGTCTTTATTCTGAAGATCCTACAGAGGACTTTCTTCATATATCATTCATTAACTGACTATAGAACATTCTATTCCTAAAACAGATTTTTTCTAGTTGTGATATTAGTAAAATCTGATTCAAGGAGTGATAAAAACAGATATCCAAAATATGCAAAAAGAAATGAAGGTTGCATTATCCAGTGTTTTTTTTTCTGTTCTTGAAGTTAATATAAATTAGGGAATTTTTGGACATGAATACTACCTTAAATGCATATTTAAACATCACATTTCAGAGAACCATAATACAGAAAATCCTTGTGTGAATGTAAGTAATCAGCTGGGGAGGATTAATGTTGATTAAATTAGATTAAAAAACATGTCTACATATCTTCCACATATTTCCCAGATATCTCCACTTCAGTAGAACTTACACACAGCAAACCTTCCAGCTGCAGTTCTGTCTGAAGGTTTTTACACATAGGTTTGTTCATTTATCATTTAGAACCTGATCTGAAGAATATTTTATTCCCCAAACATCCCTAAAATGGATTTTTTTTTTCTGGTAGCTGACAGTAAAAAGTGATAAAAAGAGAAAAAAAATTGACAGCAAAATTGCAGGAAAGTGAAACATTTTCAGACCAGCGTTCTGGAAATTAATGCAAATTAGGGCATTTTTAAATATATGATGCATTATTTGCTTAATTAAACATTTAAATAAGTACTTCTAATTTTAGATAACTTGTAACATAAAAAAATCATTGAATTAGTGTAATCAATCTGATAATTAAGCTGAGAAAGTTTATGAGTGAATATTTTAATCTTTTCACGTGTAATTTCTCCTTTACAGCAGGATCATAGTGTGTTAAATGTTTAAACATTTAAAGCAACATGTAAATGTTAAACGACAGCTTAAATGTTTAAATATATGTGCTGCTTGTTGCTGAATAGGAGAACTTAAAGTGTTGATGGTAAATTTTATGACTTGCTGATGACTTTATAGGAGTTTGTTCATCTCAGATTAAACAGAAACAAATGAAGAATTTAGTTAAAACAAATTTACCTGCAGCGGCAGAAACTTGGAACTACGTAGACCTCAGAATCAATCACATCAACAAACTGAAGTTCACATCATTGTTTAAAGCTCTTTAGTTCATAAGTGGGGTAAGAAACCGGTTGTTTTTTGTCAGGTGGGTTGGAAACGTACTTTTTGTGTTTACAGGAAGCACAAAGGTTGTCGGGTCAATCTGTAACTGAGGGACTTCTGAAGTCCATGGCATATATCTGCATACATTTTTATTAAAAGTAGAAAAACTAATGTTTTTATGTTCATTATGATCACGTCTTTACAAATTCCATAATTATTTATTATGGAAACAATCACTTATTAATAAAAATGACTGGATGTCACTAAAATGTCAACTAAATAAGCATCTGAATTTAATACCAACCACCTTCTAATGAGCTAAACAATAATAAAATGAGCTGATTCAGAAATAGTTGGGATTGTGTTCTTTCATTAAGGTGAGATAATCATGACAAATATTTCTTTTATGGCAATATATCAAATTTTACATGGAAAATAACAAATGAAATCACTTTCCACTAAGTTCCTCATTACAAAAACACCTCTCCAGGAAGTGTGTTAATTTTAGATCACATGACCTGCTCCACATGATGTCATTTCCTCCTGAAGAAAAGACTGATAGAAAGTAGTAACAGGTTTACTACAGTATCTGTAGAAATAAATTCTATACTAACATTTATTAGAATCTTTCTCTAAAATGTTGTGGTGTTTGGTTATAAGTGGTCATGTTGGTTTTAGGCCTGAAAACAGCTAAAATGTGGACTATGATACTAAAAGTCCCGCTATTACATACTGACCCAGCTGTGGTCTTTGAGGTGTTTCCTTCTAGTCGTGACTCAAACACCTGGAGTGGAGGTGAAGGAGACTCCGTGAATCTGTCCCGGTCTTTGATTGATTCTAATCTCAGCCTCACTTCTCCTGTTTCTGAAATGACTCAATTGCTGCCGGCGCAGATGAAACTGTTGCACTTCAGCCTCGAACACGAGCAGCAGCGAGACACAGCAACGCGAGGAATTTGGAAGGGAAGGAGAAAAAACTCAGTTTGGAGCTCTGCCCATTTCCACTTTAACAGAAACACAGTTAGCTACTACATGACTGTCAGTGTGTTGCTTTCACAGAGTTACAGGACCGAGTGATGGAAACCACATCTGACAAAGTGGGAAGCAGATAGCTAGAAGTCGGATCGGAAGATTGGAGGAAATTCTATTTGGAGTTAGCAGCACTGAGATTAGCAGACAGCGTGAGTGGGCTGAACTTTAATCCCTGTCAATTAACGTGGAAGAAAATGAAGGAGAAGCAAGATTTTAGAGAAAATATGACCATGCATGCACTGGAATAAGAATATCTGGAATGTAAATGGAACTGTAGGGGAGTTTTGTGCTTTGTGCAACCTGCATAAACCAAATGGATTCAAACAGTAGATTTAATTGATTAAAGTCCTGTAAATATCCACAGATACGCAGGAACAAATGATGTGCAGACAGACAACATAAAACTAGTAAAATCAGTCAGTAAAACTAAATAAAATAGTCCAAATTATTTTAAAAAGGCAAAAGAGGACAGAAACTTAAAAGATTAATTCCTAAAATAAATATAAATATGAAATATTAGGACCATTAAGAGCAGCCAAAAGCCATTGAAAACATGCACATCTTGATTTTTAAAAAATATCTGTGGACAATATTTTATCACAATGAAAGACTGTGATATGCAAAATAAATAGTAAAAAGCTCCAATGACTTGTGAAATAAAAACCCTGACTTTATGCCTCATAAAATACAGAAAATCCTCATTTAGGAACTACTAAGCAACAAATTTAACCTGCAAGTTGCTCATTAACATCCTCAGTCTTCAAGGATTTGATTAAAGAAGAGCATAGATAAAGATTATTCAAATATAACCTTTATGTTTTTATTCCTTTATGCTTATGGATCAATGGAATACAGGAAAAGCTTATTGCACTTTAATAGACACTGGCAAAAACAGCATTTCTAAAGTATTATTAAACGCTTTCAATTTAAATTTTATGTATAATTTAGCACAATGAAAAACTGTGAAATGCAAAGTAAATAGTAAAAAACTCCTATGACTTGAGAAATATGAGCAGTCCTCAGAAAAACTTGTCTTTATGCCTCATAAAACATCGAAAATCCTGGTTTATGAACTATTAAGGAACAAATTCAACCTGCAAATTGCTCTTTAACATCCAAAGATCAACATAAATAAGGATAACTAAAATATTTAATTGCGAAGTCGAGTTTTGCTCCAAATTTTATGCTCAGCAAATCTGTTCCAGAGACATTTATGCTGTGCAGATGTTTGGTGTTTTCTGATCACGAGCTGCTGCACAAAATGATCCACGGCCTGTGACTATTTGGAGGCAGAGAGGCGCTAATCAATTTTAACTGTGTGAGTTTGAAGTGAGAGCTAGACGGCGGTGTCAGACAGTGTACATATCGATTCCACGCTGGAGGCCATTTTGTGTGTAAAAATAAAAGCATCGGCCCACATTAAATGCGACCGCCATTCTGTTTCCAAAACTCCTGATGAGCAGCCGACGGCCAATGCTCCGGCGACTTCTGACCAATTTAAAACGTCCCCAAATTGCTGAAAATCTGCAAAACCTTCAGGAAGAAAATTCCATTAATCCCTTAAAAGTTTCCCTTAAATGTTTTCTTAAAAAAAAAAAAAAAAAAAAAAAAAATCCCCCAAATTTGGCAAGAAAATTCTTGCAAATATTTTCAAAAAATGAGTAAACATTATCCAAAAAAATCCTAAAAATATCTAAAGTGATTCCATATATATCAGTAAAACTTCTATTTTCTTTAAGAACATTCACATAAAAATCAACCAAAATCCAGCAAAATTCGCTGGATTTTGGTTGATTTTTATGTGAATGTTCTTAAAGAAATATTATTTTTAACATTTCTTTTTTTCTACCAAAAAATGTTCAAAGATTTCCAAAAAATGTTGAGAATGTGGACATCAGAAGTTTCACCATGAAAATATGTTTTTTTCTTCCCCACATTTTCAAACTTTAAAACAGGTGAATTTGACCTGCAGGACGACACGAGGGTTAAAGAAACACACGATAGATGCTGGAAATATGAAAGAGCCACAAATCTGTGTGAGGACGTCGAAGGATGAGGGTATCTTTGGGTTTTCAGTCACTTTCTGGTCCGGTTTTGTTGCTTTCTAACTTTTTGTCTAATTTTTCTCTTTTTTGTTTTGGTTTGTGTCATTTGTCTCATTTTGTGTCATTTTGTGTCTTGTTTTTGTAATATTTTGTCTTGTTTTTGTAATATTTTGTCTGATTTTTGTCATTTGTCTCATGTTTTTGTCATTTTGTCTTTCCTTTTTGTCTCGCTTGTGTTTTTTCTCTAATTTTTAGCATTTTGTGTTTGCTTTATTCGTTGTTTTGTGTATCGTTTGTGTCATTTGTCTACTTTTTTGTCATTTAACTGAGGCTGAATGTTGCTGAAATTGAACTTATTTTTCCTCAGAAATGTCAGGTTGTACCTGATGTTTTGCAAAAAGATAATTCCTTAAATGTGAACATTTTCAGAATGAACTTTTTTGCTCTAAACCAAAGGAACCACTAGGAGGTCCACTGGAGATCAGACTGGACTGAATGTGGAACTAACCTGGACTGAAATGAGTTTGACTCTCCTGATACAAGAGAAGTGATTGATCATCTGTGAGGCTCTCATTGTGTTTTCAAGAATCACTTGTGGCATCGAATTTCACTGGATTTTGGTAGATTTTTTCCCGAATGCTCTTAAAGAAACATGTTTTTAACATTTTTTTTACCACCAAAATTTTTTAAAAAATTTCCCAAAAATGTTGAAAATGTGGAAGTTTTCACTGTGAAAATATATTTTTTTCTCCAAATTTTCAAACTTTAAAACGGGTCAATTTATGGATCAGTGGAATACAGGAAAAGCTTATTGCACTTCAATAGACACTGGAGAAAACAACGTTTTTTTAAGTATTATAAAACGATTTCAATTTAAATTTTATGTGGAGCAAATTAAACGAGTCTCGCTGGTTTTTGGATGGACCTCTTCCTTTGCCAGAGCTCCACCTTTACACCACACATCACAGCAGTTTTTCACCTAACAGCGCTAAAACCAAACCTGCCCTCGGCTCAGTGGAGGAATAACCCACCAACCCGCTGGTCAAGAAACCACCAGCGGCTGAAAGAGCCCATTGTTCTGAGTGAAAACACTTGATAATGAACTCAGAGATGGACTCCAGAAGGATAACGGCGCTCTGCTTTGCATTTCCATTTCCCTCCTCTATAACTACACTCTATTATCTGTTAACCAGGAATCTCACATTCCACCTCACAGGATCCAGAAACAGCACTGGACATGAAAAAAACACAAGTATAGAAATAAAGGTTCACGTGTGAATGTTTACATCTCTGATTGATTCTTCCTGATCATTTCTGTATTGATAAAGTTCAATATTTCATAATAAAAGACAGGAGGGTCAATCTGTAACTGAGGGACTTCTGAAGTCCATGGCATATATCTGCATACATTTTTATTAAAAGTGAAACAACTAATGTTTTTATGTTCATTATGATCATGTCTTTACAAATTCCATCATTATTTATTATGGAAACAATCACTTATTAATAAAAAATGACTGGATATCACTAAAATGTCAACTAAATAAGCGTCTGAATTTAACACCAACCACCTTCTAATGAGCTAAACAATAATAAAATGAGCTGATTCAGAAATAGTTGGGATTGTGTTGTTTTATTGAGGTGAGATAATCATGACAAATATTTCTTTTATGGCAATATATCAAATTTTATAAGGAAAATAACAAATTAAATCCCTTTCCACTAAGTTCCTCGTTACAAAAACACCTCTCCAGGAAGTGTGTTAATTCCAGATCACATGACCTGCTCCACATGATGTCATTTCCTCCTGAAGAAAAGACTGGCCAGACTCCAAGGCTTTCTGAGGTATTTAATATAAAGTAGTCAACAGGTTTACTACAATATCTTTACAAATAAACTGTATACATAATATTTAGAAGAATCTTTCTCTAAAATGCCATGTGGTGTTTGGTTATCAGTGGTCATGTTGGTTTTAGACCTGAAAACAGCAAAAATGTCGACGATGATACAAAAAGTCCCACAGTTATATATTGACCCAGGAGTTGATGTAAAAGCAGCTCATTAAAAGCAAACCTGTCTCACACTGAGCTAAATGATTGTGTTCAGGATTGCCAAACTCATTAATGACGTTATCCATCACACTTAAAGCTCCTCTGTAGTCCTTGATTAAACCCTGAAACAGTCATCTCCGTGTATCAAAGTCTCATATTTAGATGATTTTTTTCCATGTTAATAATCCCTGCATGCATTAAAATGAAGTCCCACCTGTGATTCTGTCAAACACTGGAAAACTGCTCTAAGTTACACAACAACAGCTGTAACATTGGAGTAATTCAGCCGGACATTGACGAATAATGATAGAAAAAACCTGAAAGAAAACCGCTTAGTTCACTCAGTTTGTTCAGTATAAAAGTCCAGAAGTGTGACTCTATGATTATGAGACGTCCAACAGATTACTGAAGGTAGAAATGTTCAGCTCATTCTGCTCTGATGTCTTCTATCATCCAAAAAACAACAACACACAGACACGCTAAAAGAGGGAGTGTTGAAGGTTGTGTGAACACAGAATATCAGTAGAAATATTATGAAATACTGTATAATTAGTATTTTAATAGAGCAAATTGTAAATAAAAAAAGTCTGGAAAGATTGCCAGAAAAAAATACATTAAAAAAACAGCGGAAACTGTAAAAAAAAAAAGTGTAAAATACCTGCAAAGTATTGTTGTATTTTCCTGATTAAATACAGTTCATCAGCATCGTCTGCTAAAATACAGATTTCTGATGTGGAATTGAAGCACATTTTAGTCATGTTTTATGATTTTGTGTTCAACATAGAAATTAATCAATTTTTCAGGTTAACTTTTAGCGACATTATCTGTAAATTTAACCAAACAGGGAAAATCAGTAATACAACTTTAAAAAATATTTACTATTTCAATCCTCAGTATACATCATTTTTCCTTTCAGTAATGGTAAATAGCTGTAAAATATTTTTTTCTGATTCAAATATAATAAAAAAATAGTGTAATTTTACAGTCATTTGTTATGAAAGAACATATTAATATCATTAGAGTCCAAGAACCACATGGTGTGAAGATCCTATTGGAATGCAAAGAATTATTATTATTATTGTTATTAATGTTATTTTTTATTGACATTATCCATAAATCTAACCAAACACGGAAAATTAGTAAAATAAAAAAATGATTATCAATCCTCAGGTAATAGTAAATGAAAAGAGTTGGACAATATCAGCAAAAAAAGCCAATATCTGACATCCCTACTAGATAGGAGAAGTCTGTAAAACAATAACAGTAAATTCTTTAAAAAGAAAAGAGTAATTATTGTAGTGTTCTCCATCGGGCTGTAGAAGGAGAAACTGCAGCTAAAAATAAATTATTATTATTATTATTATTGTTATTATTATTATTGTTATTATTATTATTATTATTATTATTATTATTAATAATAATAATAATAATAATAATAATAATAATAATAATAATAATAATAATAATAATAATAATAATAATAATAATAATAATAATAATAATAAATAATAATAATAATAATAATACATTTTATTTGTAATGCACTTTTCATTTAGGCAAAATCTCAAAGTGCTATACTGAAGATAAAAAACAAACAAAACAACAACAAGCAAACAAAAGTTTGTTTGCTTCATGTCAGTGTCGGTCCGTTAAAGAACCTTTTACTCACTTTAACCAAAGGTTTTTGAGCCTAAACACAATTTTGGACGACGCTTGTCTGCAACATTCTCTTTAGAAACAAGTGAAATCTGACTAATTATGACGTTTGTTGACTCTCACACACTTAATGAGATGAACTGTTGTTCCTCTGAGCTGCTAAAAATCACCGTTTCCAGTTTCAAACGGTGGTAATGAGAAACTCAGACTTGCCACCTCTGCTGAGGGAGCGTTTACAGGAGTGAAGACGAGGGCAGTCATCCAGAAGATGTTTTATTCTTTCCACATTAGCTTCCATCACATCCTGTTGTTAGAACAATGTGTTGTCACCAGAACCCCGCAGCGACTCCAAACACAACGTTTAAACAGCTGTCAGCTCACAGCAAATAAGAAAACCAACCTTTAGTATCAGAAAAAAAATCCTCATTACACCTGGATGACAATAATAATAATAATAGAGTTAAAGAACAACTCAGTGGAGAAATAATGAGTTGGATTCACTGTTTGGGATTTGAAGATGTTGATGGAATATTTAGATATTTTGATCACTGATTGATCATTCAAGTCCATTTTTAAATCCAAAAATGCACCAATTCCAGTGTTTCAAATGACAGTAAGTGCTAGTTTTTCTTGCTTTTAGGATAAATGTCTAATTATCTTTGGACAACTTCTTACTAATCAGTGAAATGCAAAAACAAACCAGAGATTAATACTAAAAATAACTATTTGTAGAAACTGTAATTAAAGTTAAAAGGTGCTATTATCAGTATTATGAAGAAAATGCTAGGAAGCAAAGTGTTTTGTTCAAGAAATGAATAGAAAGTGTCCCCCAGAGAGGACAATTAAATGTCCTTTATGCCTCATTATGGACAAATTGGGTGTGATGTGTACCAGTCTTACAGCGTTTTATTCCTGCTTTGACACCACATCTCCATTTCTTACAATTCCATTTATAATTCATCCTCCAGAGTCAAGAAAACCTCGTCAGGCGACACACACTCGGCTGCCGAGGGCTTTAAAAAGCTCCTCAAATCCTCAGTAGCCACAATGTCAAAGGGACAAAATATAAAGTGTAGCCTACTTCTCCAGAGCCGCGGCGGGACTCTGAAAAGGTGAATACAGCCATGTTATTAAAAAGGGTCCTTATGAAGCAGCCCTGGCCACATCTAATTAGAATGTAAATGTAGTGTGGGCTGGGATGGATCACAGAGGATAGACATTGGCATTTAGATTATGCTGAGACTAGATTACTGATGACACCGTGTGTTGGTGAGATAGCCTTGTTGAGAGCGGCTTGGCAACTGACTAATTGTGTTTCACCACTTTGCAATGTAGGCCGAAGCTGCTGCTCTATTGGTAATTAACAAGAGGGAAAAGAATAAAACACACACAGACACAGGGACTCACAACACACACACTCCATTCTATACAATCAGCTCCATTCCAGAGGAAGAGATGGACAATCAAAACGACAGAAAAAGACAAAAAAAACAACAAAAACAAGACAAAATATTACAAAAATGAGTCGCAAAATGACGAAAATGACAAAAGCAAAATGACAAATAAGTAGACAAATGACACAAATGATACACAAAACATTGAACAAAGCAAAACACAAAATGACAAAAATAAGACACAAAACACAAGCGAGACAAAAACGAAACACAAAACGACAAAAAACACAAACAAAATGACAAAAACATGACGAACAACAAGTCAGACAAAAGAGCAACAAAAAACAAGACAAAATATTACAAAAAAGAGACGCAAATCTAAAAAAACAAGACATTAAATGACAAAAAAACTGGACAAATGACAAAAATGAGACAAAAAACACAAGTGAGAAAAAAGGAAAAACAAAATGACAAAAACATGAGACAAACGACAAAAATCAGACAAAAAAAACAAAACAGGAAAAATTTTACAAAAATGAGACACAAAATGACAAAAAATGAGACAAATGACATAAAACAAAACAAAAACAGACAAAAAAAATTGACAAAAAAGTTAAAAAGCGACAAAAAAATGAATGAAATGACAAAAATTAGACAAAAAGACAAAAGCAAGAAACAAAACAATAAAAACATGAAACAAATGACAAAAGATACAAAAAAGACAAAAAACACAAAATATGACAAAATTGAGACGCAAAATGACAAAAATGAGAAACAAAGCAGCAAAAAATGAGACAAAAAATGACAAAAGCGAGAAACAAAGCAACAAAAAAAGTAGACAAGCAATGCACAAAACAACAAATAAAGCAAAACAAAAAATGGCAAATGTAAGACAAAAAGGTAAAACAAAACACCAAAAAACAGCAACAAAATGACAAAAGTCAGACAAAAAACAACAAAAACAGACAAAATATTACAAAATTGAGACACAAAATGACAAAAGAACAGTGAACAATCCAGTATTTTACTTTCTGATCCAAACAACTTGTCATGGTCTAGAAATGATTTTAAATTTATAGTTTTACTAATTTACAATCTGCAGTTAATGTCTTCTCTGGAATTTTTACACTTTGAGGGCCTGATTGGACCCTCTGGAGGACCGCTTTTGGTCCGCGGGCCGCATGTTGGACACCTCTGCTGCAGATGGTGAAATGAGTTTGTCGTGTGTTGAAGGATTGTATATTTTTTTGTGTTTATCATGTGAATGTTTCCATTTGAGCTGCATATAAATATGTATAAAAACATGCAGTTTAAATAAAAACCTGGTTAAATAAATAAAAATGCACTCCAGCTATCCTGCACCTATTGTAGCTCGACTGAAAGAATGATGCGCTTCTTTGCACTACGCTCAGAAGAAAATCCTCTCACCTCCCTGCATTTCCTCAGCAAGGGCATACGGCATGAACAGGAGAGCAAACAGCAAAACCAAAGACGGCGTGGAGGAAGGAGAGGAGGGAGCAGAATGGAATAAACTGAGGCTGATCTGGTGCTCTGCATTCTGAGGACGCTGCATTTGCATATCTGTGCAGTGGTGCAGAGGGAGAAATGTGTCGGTGCTGACAGCTAGCTGAATATCTTAAACCTGCACAGACGGCCCTGCAGGCGCTCTCTCTGCTCACACACTCTGATACACATGCACGCACACGCAGACACGCAGACACGCACGCGCGCGCACACACACACACACACACACACACACACACACACACACACACACACACACACACACACACACACACACACACACACACACACAGACGGTAGATTTAAGGTCAGGACATGGGAGCTTTGTGCGTTGCTTTGTTGCTGATGTACAGTAGCCTCGTCGGACGTCCACCGCTGGACTCAGAGACACAACGTTCACACACGGCTGTCCATGAAGCTGTATATACATTAGTGCATGTAATATTTAACCCTCCTGTTGTGCCCCCACCAGGTGAGGCACCAAAAAATATTCTTTCCTTGTCTGGAAAAAATCCCCAAAATCAGCAACAAAATTCCTCAAATTTCTGAAAATTTGCAAAACCTTCAGGAAGAAAATTCAATAATTCCTTAAAAGTTTCCCTTAAATGTTTATTTAAAAAAAAAAAAAATCCCCCAAATTTGGCAAGAAAATTCTAAATGTTTTCAAAAAAATAGTAAAAATCTTCCAAAAAAATCCTAAAAATATTCAGTGATTCCATACATATCAGTAAAACTTTCAATATTTTTTGTGAATGTTCTTCAAGAAACATTTTCTTTTTACATTCTTTTTTTCACCAAAAAATGTTCAGAAATTTAAAAAAATGTGGACATCAGAAGTTTCCCTGTGAAAATATTCTTTCTTTAAATTTGCAAAACCTTCAGGAAGAAATTCCAATAATTCCTTAACAGTTTCCCTTAAAAGTTTTATTTAAAAAAAAAAAAAAAATAGCACAAATTTGGCAAGAAAATTCTTGTAAATATTTTCAAAAAATGAGTAAAAATCTTCCCCCCCAAAAATTCTAAAAATATCTAAAGTGACTAAAACTTCCATTATTTTCTTTAAGAACATTCACATAAAAATTAACCAAAATCCAGCGAAATTTGCTGGATTTTGGTTAATTTTTATGTGAATGTTCTTAAGAAACATTTTTAACATTTCTTTATTCGACCAAAAAAAACTCAAAAATTTCCCAAAAATGTTGAAAATGTGAACATCAGAAGTTGCACTGTGAAAATATATATATTTTTTCCGCATTTTCAAACTTTCAAACACCACGAGGGTTAAAAAGGCAGACTACACCAACGCGCTCACGTTAGCCACATTTGTAGCAGATTAGTAAATGCTGCACGGCGCTCGCTGCTGGCCACCAGGTGCACCTCAGACACCGGTCAATAAACCATTTGAGAAGCAGACTGTGTTCTGTTCTTCAGAGGCAAACCCACTGAAAACCAATTTAGTGCAGGGTTTTCAGGGAAATACAGGGGAAACAACAAGCCTCTGAAGAATACCCAGAATCTGAAAACACTATAAATGTGATTCACCAGAGCTGCACCATGAGCTGTGATTCTCCTGTTCTGAAGCTAAAAACAGGCAAACATGCTTTTTATTTGAATAAAGCAGTGCTGTCAAACTGATTTCAGTTCAGGTTCCACATTCAGGACCGGGCCAGTAAAACCACAGCATAATAACCTATAAATAACCACAACTCCTGATGGTTCCTTTGTTTTAGTGCAAAAATGTTCACATTTAAGGAATTATCTTTTTACAAAACATCATGAACAACCTGAAATTTCTGAAGAAAAATAAGTTCAGTTTCATCAACATTCAGCCTCAGTTTATCATTTCCACATTACAACTTCCAGATCACAGAGTGTCGACAAAGGAACACAACATTTAGTCACCTGGAACTGAACCATAGAGGATTTAATTTATGATCAATATGAAAAAAGTCAGACAAAAAAATATAAAAACAAGACAAAATATGACAAAATGTTACAAAAATGAGACACAGTATGACGAAATTGAGACACAAACAGAAAAAATGAGACAAGCGACACAAAACAAAAAAGAGACAAAAAAATCTGACAAAAAAGCTGCAAAGTGACAAAAAATGGACAAACGACAGACACGAGACAAAAAATGACGAAAGCGAGAAACAAAGTGAAAAAAGTAGACAACACACAAAACAACGCATAAAGCAAAACACAAAATGACAAAAATAAGACAAAAAACACAAGCGAGGGGGGGCGCTGCTGAGCAAGCAATGGAGTAGGACGCGGGTTGCAGAGCACCGCAGAGCAGCTTTATAAAAAGTATTATTTTTGGCAAAAATCAGTAAGGAAACTCGGTGGCGATTGAATCTCAAGTTGCCTTGTACTGAGGTAAACTGAAAATGACAGGCAAATCATCCAAAGGAAAACAAACAACCCTTTTAACCACGAGGCCTGCAACTCCTGCTCCATCCGCGGCCTCCACCGGGAGAGCCGACCCAGGTGAGGCGGACCAAGGTGCGGCCACACAGATGGACACCGAGGGTTTCAGAAAAGAGCTTCTGTTCTCCCTGCATAAAGACTTATCAGACATTTTAAAAACCGAAATCCGGGCCGTGTTTGAGGGGGAAATGGTGGCCATCAGAACCGACATTGCTACAGTCCGAACCGAACTGAAAGAATACAGAGAATCAATCACTACCGAACTGTCGACGCTGTGTGGCACGGTGAAAGGTATGGAAGAAAGTCTGTCTGTTTGCACGGATGATGTTTCATGTCTGCAGAAAGAAGTACATCGGCTCACTGCAGTGGCAGAGGCGTTGCAAAAGAAATGTGATGACTTAAGCTTGTTTTATGCTTACCACGTCCGCGAGGTCCGTGCGGAAAAATTACGTCATTTTCGCACCCACGCCCCCTCCAGCGGCCTTTCCGTGCGGAAAATTTCCGCTCCGCGCACCTCCACATTTTTCTAACCAACGTGGACGGAGCCGCGTGGAAAAACATGGCAGAGGGCCAGGACCTACTTGTAGCTGAAGTCGAGAAATACGTGAACTTAGATTCATCACACAGAGATCACCGTGGTTACCGGGTTATGAACTATTCATGGTGTGAAATTAAAACTAACTGCTGAAATGCTTTTATTCAGTAAAATGCTGTGTTGTAAGTGGTGTAAACCATGGCAAACTTCTTCTTCTCTAGTTTAGTACCAGAGTAGACCAGGTAGACGTGTGTTTGAGATACACTGCCCCCTGCAGTTTGGGAGCAGACGCGTACGGAGTATAAATGCACACACGTCCTCTCGCACGGATTTCCGCGCGGCTCGTTCATGCGGAAAGTATATTCCAGCCTTTAGAGGCGAGGTCACGAAGAAACAACGTCAGAATAGTTGGAGTTCCAGAGTCACAGGGCTGCTCTCCGGCCTCTGTATCGGCACTGCTGAAACAAGCGTTTGATTTGAAAGAAGCGCCGCTGCTGGACAGGGCGCACCGATCACTGCTGCCGGTGCCGGGACGGGGGAGTCCCCCACGCGTTATCGTGGCCCATCTCCACTACTACCAAGACTGCACAAACATCCTCCGCCTCGCCCGAGAGAAATAACGGATCAAGATGAGCGGCATGAACATCTCAGTTTTCCCAGACTACACCGCAAAAACAGCCAAAGCCCGTGCTGCGTTCAGTGACATCAGATGACAGCTTCGGGAGATAGAGGGGATGAAGTTCGGCATCCTCTATCCGGCCCGGCTCAGGATCACCTACCAAAACGTGGAAAAAACCTTCTCCACTCCGGAGGAGGCCCAAACGTATATAACGCAGAACATTACAGGACGTTAAACAGATGGTAACTGGTTCACTGACCAGGTAACAAACATGCAAATAAGAGTAAGCCTTTATAATTACAATTAATATTTTGTGAATTGGCAGGGTATGTACGTTTTATTTCTGTCTTAAAAAATATTACATTTCCATAGTATTTACCCTTCGTTAACTTTTTCCGCGCATATAGTTGAATAAGTCTGAATGACATATGTTCTTAATCCGGTTGCTCTAATTCCAATCGATCATTTTGTGTTATTTTTGTGTTGAGTGAGGCAAAGTGAATGCAGGTAGTTCGTTTTGTTAGCTCTTAATGCCAATACAGACGTGCCTTTATTTTCTCTCTCATTGTTGATGAATTGCTCTGTTGTGTTTAGCAGGGAAAGCAGCAGTTTAGCAGTTATCTCCGTGCACTTTAGTGCTTTTTTCATTTTATGGTAGAGGTGGGGGTGCAGCCTTCCACAGGTGTGGGGGTCATGCACGGGTGGGAGGGATATCCTTACTTTTTATTTAATTATTTATCTTTTTGTGGGTTTTTTTTTCCTATCGTCAAGGACACAATCTGTACTCAGGTTACTTACTAAATGAACAGGACCAATGCATCTTCTGGCCAAACACGTTTTGTTAGCTGGAATATCAAAGGCGTACATAATCCAATTAAGCGCAGTAGAGTTTTTACGCATTTAAAAACTTTGGGGCCTGATATAATATTTTTACAGGAGACCCATCTCCGAACTAACGAGCACTCAAAATTAAAGAAAGGCTGGATTGACCAAATACACCACTCCAGCTATGGGGATAGATCTAGAGGCACAGCCATCCTAATAAGAAAGGGGGTTCCATTTGTATCAGTGAAGACAATTTCTGATACCAAAAGCAGATATGTTATGGTTATGGGGAAATTATTTGGATTTGATGTAGTTCTAGTTAATGTCTATGGCCCAAACTGGGACGACCCACAGTACTTGTCTAACATTTTTTCAAATCTTCTCGATCCCAATATCTATCACTTGATTATAGGAGGCGATTTTAACTTGGTGTTAGAACCTAATATGGACAGATACAATCCTAAGACCCCTAACAAGATTTTCAAATCTACAACCACAGTTCTGTCATTAATGGAAGCTTATAAACTGTCAGATCCTTGAAGAAATGCTAATCCTACTTCCAGACAATACTCTTTTTTCTCATCTGTCCACCACTCGTACTCGAGGATAGATTTCTTTATAACAGATAATAGACTTCTCCCTTTTGTTACAAAATGTGAATATCACAGTATTGTGATTTCTGACCATTCTCCTGTGCAATTGGATATCAGTTTCCCAGATAATACTGTATCTCAACGTACTTGGGGCCTAGACCCACTATTACTATCTTACAAACCATTTCAAAAATTCATTTCAGATCAGATTGACTTTTTTCTTGATACCAACAGTACGCCAGGCATGTCATATACCACCATCTGGGAAACCCTTAAAGCCTTCCTTAGGGGACAAATAATCTCATATGCATCTCAGAAAAAAAAAGAACATGGCCGACGTCTGACTGAACTATCACAGAAAATACAATTGCTGGACAATGATTATGCTATTTCTCCCAACCCAAGTCTGTATAAAAAGAGACTGTTACTACAAGTCGAGTTCGACGACCTTTCCACTAAACATACAGAACGACTACTACTGAAAACAAAGCAGACCTACTATGAGCACGGTGATGAGGCTGGCAGATTATTATCCCACCAACTCAGACAAGCTTCTGCTAATCATATGATAACCAAAATCCACACATCTGGAGGACTAATCTCTACCCATCCCACAATTATAAATGAACAATTCAAACAGTTTTACACCAATCTTTACACCTCACAGGCTTCTCCCAATCCCTCAGAGATTCAGACCTTCTTTGAACGGCTCGAAATTCCAAAGATCAGTTTGGAAGACCTGACCATCATGGACTCAGATATATCAAGTGAAGAAATAGCAAAAACTATAAGCTCTATGCAAAATGGCAAAACACCTGGTCCAGATGGATTACCAACAGAATTCTACAAGACCTTCTCAGCCAAACTGTCCCCTATTCTTAGTAAAGTTTTTGTGGAAATTCTCACTGTACAAAAATTACCCCAAACTATGACTCAAGCAACCATAATTGTTCTGGCCAAAAAAGGTAAAGACCCCCACGATTGTGGCTCTTACCGACCAATAAGTCTACTCTGCTGCGACTATAAAATCCTCACAAAAGTTCTGTCAAAACGCCTCGAAACAATAATACCTAAAACAATAAATCCAGACCAAACAGGTTTTATACTAGGTAGGCAGTCCTTTTATAATATACGCCGTTTACTCAGTGTACTGCATTCTTCCCACTCCACCCAACAGCCAGAGGTTGTAATTTCCTTAGATGCTGAAAAAGCATTTGACCGGGTGGAGTGGGAATACCTATTTACTACACTGGAGAAGTTTGGATTTGGCTCTACTTTCATTTCCTGGATTAAAACAATTTACTCGACACCAGTGGCCTCAGTACAAACCAACTCTGTGAGATCTAACTACTTTCCACTGCATCGCGGCATGAGACAGGGTTGCTGCCTGTCACCATTTCTTTTTGATCTGGGCATAGAACCCTTAGCGATTGCCTTACGAATGGATAACAGGATCAGTGGAGTGATTAGACATGACACAACACACAAAGTGTCGCTCTATGCGGATGACCTTCTAATATATTTATCAAACCCTGTGCAATCCCTACCAGTGCTCACTGATATACTCAATGCATATGGCAAACTATCCGGGTACAAAGTAAACTTCTCCAAGAGTACTCTTTTTCCTGTTAACCACCTGGCAACAATAACAGATTTTGGTTCTTTCCCAATTAGTCAAGCTAAAGAATTCACTTACCTAGGAGTAAACATCACTCATCATTACAAAGACCTTTATAGCCTTAACTTTAAAACCTTACTAGAATATACAAAACAAGATCTGTCTCAGCGGTGCTTACTACCAATCTCATTGGCTGGAAGAGTGAATACAGTTAAAATGACAATTTTACCACGCTTCCTGTATTTCTTTCAAATGATTCCTTATTTTTGCCTAAATCTGTGTTCAAAGAAATAGATAACTTGATTTCTGCTTTTATTTGGAACAAATCTGTGCCACGGATGAGGAAATGCTTCCTGGAGGTGCCCAGGTCAGCAGGAGGCCTGGGTCTACCCAGTTTTATTTACTACTACTGGGCTGCAAATATAAGCAAGTTAACATATTGGATTTCCACATGGAAAAATAGCCAGGGCCTGGTCTGGGTAAACATGGAACTGAATAATAACCCAGCAGCTTTTCCTATTTCACTATTGAGCTCTACAATTCCTGTAGGGACGCATCCTCAAATCCCCAACCCAGTAGTAAAGCACTCTTTAAAGATTTGGTTCCAATTTAGGAAACACTTTCGGATTAACCAGTTGAGCTTGTCTTCTCCCTTGGCGAATAATCATCTCTTTCCACCATCTCAGATTGATTCAACCTTCAAAATGTGGCATAAAAAGGGATTGGTATTTTTTAAAGACCTTTTTGTAAAAGGTACATTCATTCCATTTGAAACACTACAAAAAAACTATAATATCCCTAAAACTCATTTTTTTCGGTTCCTACAAATTAGAAGTTTTGCTAGTAAGTACTGTAAATCTCAAATGGCTTCAAGTAAAAATATTGACGAAATCCTGGCCTTAAACCCTTATAAAAAAGGTACCATCTCTAAGATATACACCATAATACAAAACATCAGCCCATTTTCATGGAGGAAAACGAAATCAGCATGGGAGCAGGAGCTAAATATGGAACTCTCTGAGGAGTCCTGGCAACTTTGTCTACAAAATATCCACACTTCATCCATTTGTATTAGACAACGCCTGATTCAGTTTAAGGTATTGCATCGTCTACATTACTCAAATGACAAGCTTGCAAAAATATATCCTAATTTCAGTCCAACCTGCATAAGATGTCATCATAGTCGAGCTACTACAGGTCACATGTTTTGGAATTGCCAGTCCTTGAATAGTTTCTGGAAGAATATCTCTGAGGTGCTCTCATACATGTGTAGGAAATTAATAACATTTTCTCCATTCATTTCAATCTTTGGGGTTCCTCCTCCAGAAATCACTGTCCCTGCATCACAGGCAAAGGCAATAGCCTTTGCCTCATTAATGGCCCGTAGACTTATCCTTCTCCAGTGGAAATCAGATAAACCTCCCTCTTTTGATAGCTGGATTAGAGAAATGCTTTCTATGTTGCAGCTAGAAAAACTGAGATACAGTCGAGCCAACTGCCTGGAAAACTTTAGAGTGACCTGGTCTCTTTTCTTTGAATAAGTACAAAATCTGTGTCCATCTTTAAACATTCATATAACTTTGTGTCAGTGCAATCTACGATGCTATACAATTAAGTGAAGGAGAACCTGTTTGTTTTATTTGTTTATTTATTTCCATGTTGACCTGATGCACTTAGTTATGCTTATAGACCCATTCATCTGAAATTCATGGTCACAGTAATCATTAATGTATCCTTTTTTCTTTTGTTCTTTTTTTTTCCTGTCTTTTTTCTTTTTTTTGTGTGTGCGCTCTTTTTTTTTCTGTAAACCAGGGGTGGGTGGGAGAAAGGAATTTGTTCTTTGTTTATTGTAAATGTCAATGTAATGTAAAGAAACAAAAAATTATAAAGTATTAAAAAAAAAAAAACACAAGCGAGACAAAAAAGAAACACAAAATGACAAAAAACAGAAACAAAACAACAAAAGTCAGACAAAAAAGACAAAATAACAACAAAAACAAGACAAAATATTATAAAAATGAGACAACATGAAAAAGTACAATTATTAATCTAGTATTTTACTTTCTGATCCAAACAACTTGTCATAGTCTAGAAATTATTTTATATTTATAGTTTTACTAATTTACAATCTGCAGTTAATGTCTTCTCTGGAATTTTTACACTTTGAGGGCGGAATTGGACCCTCTGGAGGACCCCTTTTGGCCCGCGGACCTCATGTTGGACACCCTGATATGAAGGTACATTTTTGGGGGGCATTGCACTTAGTTTTTGTACGGAGAGTTGGATGAGATAATCGTTCTCATGTTTGTACAACAGATATCTTGTTAAGTCAGCTGCTAAAACTCATTCACTCATTCACTGCTATTTATATTCACTCCGTTATTTATCTCCGTTATTTATACTGTATATATGTAAATAGAATGTTTTTTTGCACTACCTTTAAGATTTCCTTGCACTGTAAAGGAGAAGCTCTGCAATCTTGTTATACATTGTATAATGACAATAAAGAAGATTCTATTCTCTTCTTCTAAAAACCAGTCAGGCTCTCAAAGATAACACCGTGGACCTTCTACCTGCACCTCTAAACTCACTAATTAACACGTTAGGTCTTTACTCTGGATATAAAAACGATTTGAAAACGGTTATCCGGGATGTAAAGCACCATTTAGTGGTTTTCACGACGGTTTCTTGGCCAGCTCTGGGTGGGGTTCCCTGCTGGTTGCCTGACAGCCTCATGACTACGACAGCTCCAGGAAGTCGCAGGGCCCCAGAGAAATAGTAGTAATGTGTTAATTAGCCAGCCTTAGAGGTGCTAGCAGTTCCCCTCAGACAGACCAAGCTGCCAGGGTTGATGCTAAAATAAGCAGCTTCCAGCTTTATGTAGAGACACAAACTGCTTTTCATCTTTTCACATTTCCCACAATTATGATTAATCAACTAGTTGTCAACAAGAATAGAGAAAGAAAAAAAGTCGAGATTGAGTAATTCTAGCTTCTTAAACCTGAATATGTTCCAGTTTCTTTCCTCCTCTATGGCAGTAAACTTATTTTTTGGACTGTGGAAAAAACCAGACATCTCAGAAAATGTTCCTGAGCTTCGGAAAACAGTTTTCTAACATCTCATAGACCTAACAACTAATCAAGAGAGAAAATTACAGTAAAAATAATAGTTAGTTGCAACTTTGGAAAACATTCCTACATAAGCCTGCATTTTTTTAGTCAACTAAACTGATGGGCCTCCAGCTTTATATTTTATGGACAAACAAAAACTGACTCTGATCTTCTCATCCTAAAATAACCAATAAGCACATTTCCCAGAATGTGAAATATTAGAACTGCAATGATTAATCACCTAGTTGTCAACTTCTCATCATTTTCAGTGAGAAAAAAAAAAAAAAAAGTCTAGATTTTCTAATTCTAGCTTCTTAAACCTGAATATTTTTTAGTTTCTTTCCTCTTCTATGACAGTAAACTTAATATCTTTGGATTGTGGACAAAACCTTGTTCTTAAGCTCTGGAAAAGCCTGTCCAACTTTAATTCTAACTTTTTATAGACCTAACAACTAATCAATTAAAGGACAAATTAATAGTTAATTGCAACTGTGGAAAACATTCCAACATAATCCTACATTATTTCAACTTTGCATAACAACAGTCAACTAGTCTTTAGAGAAAAAAAGTCTGGATTTTTTAATTATAGCTTCTTAAATTTGAATATGTTCTGGTTTCTCTCCTCCTCTTTGGATTGTGGATGAACCAAGACATTTAAGGCTAAATTCTTGAGCGTTTGGAAACACAAACCAACATTAACTCACAAATTCTAATCATTTTATAGACCTAACAAATACTCAGTAAATCAGGAAAATAACTGACTGATTCATCAACAATAAAAATAATAGTTAGTTGCAGCCTTCCCGCAAAAAAATGACTTTGTTTCACTGTGGAAACAATCTACAATAATTTTTTAACCCTCATGTCGTCCTGCGGGTCAAATTGACCCGTTTTAAAGTTTGAAAATGTGGAGAAAAAATATTTTCTCAGTGAAACTTCTGATGTCCACATTTTCAACATTTTGGAGAAATTTTTGAACATTTTTTGGTGGAAAAATAGAAATGTTAAAAATGTTTCTTAACAACATTCACAAAAAAAAACCCAACAAAAATCCAGCGAATTTCACTGGATTTTGGTTGATTTTTTATGTGAATGTTCTTAAGAAAACTGAAGTTTTACTGATATACATGGAATCACTTTAGATATTTTTAGGATTTTCTGGAAGATTTTACTCATTTTTGGAAAATATTTACAAGAATTTTCTTGCCAAATCTGGGGAATTTCTTTTTAAATAAAACTTTTAAGGTCATTAAAAGGAATTTTCTTCGTGAAGGTTTTGCAAATTTTCATAGATTTGGGGATTTTTTTGCTGATTTTTTGGATTTTTTTCAGACAAGGAAATAATATTTTTGGTGCCCCTAAATGAGGACAACAGGAGGGTTAAAGGAAAAAAAGTCTAGATTTTCTAATTCTAGCTTCCTAAATCTGAATATTTTCTGTTTTAACTCCTCCTCTTTGACAGTAAATGGAAAATCTTTGGCTTCTGGACCAAAAAAAAAGACATTTGAGGACAAATTCCTGAGCTTTGGGAAACACGTTGTACAGACAGTTTTCAGTCTTACGCAACACTCTTTACTAATATAGCAGTATGAACTAAATGTGAGGAGTTTTTCTGTGAACACTGTACAACAGCTGTGAATCCATCCCTCATTTCTGGACCTGCAGCTTCTCCTCTGACTGACTGCAATTTATTTGACAACAACAGCAACAAAGTGAGACACAAATGAACAGAAATGATACGAATAGATTCTCATTACAGGACTGATATGTTAACGCACCAGGCTGAATAATTTAGCAAAATAAACACCAGAACAGTGTCAGAGCTTCAGCTGTACATCTGATCTGCTTTCTACCTCATATTCCAGTGTTTCAATATCACACTTGATGTCTGCAGGCTTCTTCCAGGGGATTATGTGACATCTACATACAGCTAGCATGAGGCTCTTTGCAGCACGCTTCACTTCTTTCAAATATTTCAGATCCTCGGTGGGTGAGAGAACAAACCATCGGCCTAGACATGTGACGGGGATGAATTCTCCTTTCTGACAGTCAAATCCAAAGACGTTACACATTGCCAGACTGTTTATCATAAAAGCCCAGAAGGGATTTCATTTGGCTAGTTGTGTTCCAGCGCCGCCACCAACCAGAATCAGGGGAACACGTTCTATTAGCCTGACGCTGTCTAACAGCCGCCATCGGTCCTGATTAATGGGACTCTGCTGGAGGATTTATTTATGTGCTGTTGTACAGCTCAAACACTGCCAGGATGACTGCTTCTACTCCCTCTGCACACAATTCCTACTCCTTTGGATAAAAGCGTCGCACCAGCTGGTGAGTGTGTGGGTGAGAGCACAACTTCTGACAACAGCAGTAACAGTTGGAGCTTTGGAAATGACCACCGCTGTTAATCACATTCCACTCTGAGTGCTTTTGAACCCCATCTGTTCTCATTTAACCCTCCTGCTGTCTTCATTTATGGGCAACCAAAAATATTGTTTCCTTGTCTGAAAAAAATCCAAAAATTCAGCAAAAAAAATCCCCAAATTTCTGAAAATTTGCAAAACCTTCAGGAAGAAAATTCCAATAATTCCCTAAAAGTTTCCCTTAAAAGTTTCATTTTTAAAAAAATCCCCCAAATTTGGCAAGAAAATTCTTGTAAATATTTTCAAAAAATGAGTAAAAATCTTTCCCAAAAAATCCTAAAAATATCTAAAGTGATTCTATATATATCAGTAAAACTTCTAATATTTTCTTTAAGAACATTCACACAAAAATGTTTAGATTTTTTTGTGTGAATGTTCTTAAGAAACATTTTTAACATTTCTTTTTTTCCACCAAAAAATGTTCAAAGATTTCCCAAAAATGTTGAAAATGTGGACATCAGAAGTTTCACTGTGAAAATATGTTTTTTCCCACATTTTCAGTCTTTAAAACAGGTCAATTTTGACCCGCAGGACGACACGAGGGTTAAACTATTTTTATCAGTATCCAGAGCATTACAGGACACATTCCAACCATTTCACACGTGCAAATACACAAGTCAGGGAAGTATTATTGGAGGAATGAAAATGAAACAGACTGAAAGAAGAAAAAGAAAAGAAATTCCAGAAGATTAGGAGTGTAAATGATAACAGAAATACCCCGTTAAGGTGATCCTCCCTGTGATCAGATGTTGTCTTTCATATACAGAAACAAAAAAAAGAGAGAGAAGGCAAACAGTGAAGCATCTGATAATTCGTGTTTTAGAAATTCCAGAGAAGACATTAACTGCAGATTGTAAATTAGTAAAACTATAAATTTAAAATCATTTCTAGACCATGACAAGTTGTTTGGATCAGAAAGTAAAATACTAGATTGTTCATTGTTCTTTTGTCGTTTTGTGTCTCATTTTTGTAATATTTTGTCTTGTTTATGTTGGTTTTTTTAGTCTGACTTTTGTCGTTTGTCTCATATTTTTGTTGCTTTGTGTTTCCTTTTTGTCCTGCTTGTGTTGTCTGTCTGCTTTTTTGTTGTTTTGTTTCTCCCTTTTGTCATTTTTGGTCTCTTTTGTGTCATTTTTTGTCTCGTTTTTGTCGCTTTGTAACTTTTTTGTCTAATTTTTTTTCTGTTTTTTGCGTCTTTGTCTCATGTTTTCTCATTTAGCATCTGATTTTTGCAATACTTTGTCTTGTCTTTTTGGTCATTTTTTGTCTGACTTTTGTCATTTTGATCATAAAGTAAATTATTATATTATTCAGTTCCAGATGATTAAATGTTGTGTTTCTTTGTTGACACTCTGTGATCTGGAAGTTGTAATGTGGAAATGATAAACTGAGGCTGAAGGTTGATGAAATTGAACTTATTTTTCTTCTGAAATTTCAGGGTGTTCAGGGGTCATGAAGAAACGTACAAGACTTCCAACAGAATTCCCTCCAGCCCGTAGAACCGGTGGGTTTGTCTCATTTTAGGACTCTTGCTGAGGAGCTCCAGCACCCATGACTGACATTATGAGTAGCAAATATTAGGAATCCCTGGGGTCTCCTTAAGCAGCTCATTTAGCTCAAGGTTAAGTTAGCTCAAGGTTAGGGTTTGGTCTCTAAAGGCTGGGAAACTGCTGATGGGCTTGTCAAATGTCAGGATGTAACCTATCCACTGATGGCTGAGGAACAGCGAGGGAAGAATGTGGAGAAACAGCGTCTGAGCGATCATATGAGTGTCGGGGAGGGGCTGGAAGCAGGAACACACTGGACGAGCTCCTTGGCATGCTGGAGGCACGATGACATTGATCCAGCAGACCTCTCTCCATCAGTCTCCCTGACAGAAGTAACTGGATTGTTCATAAAAATGGAAATTGAGCCATGTTTTCTCATGCGCTCCAGCTGACACTCGGAGGATTCATCCAAAAATAAATGTAGTCACAGAGTAAAGTGCAGCTCGACACAAAAGACAGAAGAAAAAGCTCATGCATACATAAGATTCATTAATATTATGCCCCACAGTGTCTCCCTGGAAACAACTGAGGGAAGCCTGTGGTGTTATTTGTAAATGTACATACACCGACACTTCCTCCTCCAGTCAGTCCTGTTATTCCAACACTTCAAACAGATGCAGAGCAAATAAACAGCTGTGGGAAGAGGACACAGAGTGAAGGAAGTAAAGCCCTTTCCTGATTAGCAGTTTGCTGTCATGCGTGTTATGATAATACTTAAAGAGTCGAACATTTCAATAGAGCCTGGGTGGCTGTGGAGGTGGGTGGGGTTGATAATTATGGCAAATATGCCACAACATGAAATTAGCTCTCCTCTATGCATCGTTTGTTTGCTTAGCAACGTTCTGTGTCACATGCTAATTACCCACAACCACTGCAGGCATGTGACAAACACTCAGCGAGACCATTTCATCATTATTTCAGAAGCCGTGGCAGGCGTGGGTTACATATTCATGTTTATTTTATCGAAAAGTCACAGCAAACGGTGCTGAAGAGTCTCTGCAGGAATCATCTGCACTGGAAAAAATGTTGCTGTCAAACCATGACAGTAAAAATGTGTAAACTCTAAAACAGTTCCATCCAGTTTATTTAACACTAAATCACCATAAATAAGTTCATCAGGAGAAAACAGTTTACCTTCTCTTGCAGTTATTTATTGGAAAAATGCCATAAAATGTGTAACATCCAGGACTATAATTTTTGCATTTCTTTCTCAAAAACAACACCAGTTTTCACAGTTTCTACTGATTTTCTATTGATTGTATTTTCATGTAAATTTCATGTAAAAACTAAAACTCTGTTAAAGGTTAAAACTTTGAAAAAAAACAGTGAAATATGGAATGAAGCACATTTTTTAACCGTAAAATCAACAGAATCAAAACATTTCTTTACTGTAAATGAAGAAAATGCTTTACCATGATTTTTAATACATTTTTACAGTATTTGTACCGTGTTTTATTGTATTTTTATATTTTTTACTGCATTTTTAGTATATTTTTACTGTACTTCTAATATTTTTGCTATATTTTTGCTGTATTTTTATTATATTTTTACAGTTTTCACTATATTTTTGCTGTATTTTTTTATAATATTTTACTGTATTTTTAATATATTTTGACTGTATTTTGACTATATTTTGCTGTATTTTTAATATATTTTTACAATATTTTTTACTGTATTTCAACTATATTTTTACTGTATTTTTTACTGTATTTTTACTACATTTTTACAGTATTTTTTCTATATTTTTACTGTATTTTTGCTATATTTTTCTATATTTTTACACTATTTTTAAAATTGGCAGCTGCCAGAACTTCACTGTAAAAACATATATATATATATATATATATATATATATATATATATATATATATATATATATATATATATATATATATATATATATTTATTTTTTTTTTACATTTTTTTTTTTTTCACAGTGTGCTCCGGTTTCTACTGTTGCAGCGATGTGGATGAACTTAGGAATCATCATCATGGCGGTCTCTAAAAATAGACAGATACTTAATCAATTCAGCTCCCACTGCTGGTCTCCTCCAGCGATGAGGCGGCTGAGCTGGAAGGCAGCAGATGCTATTGATTTTTGTGAAGAGCGGGGGGCGGGGTGGCTCCAAGGAGGCTCCAGCTAATGATGGAAATTTTCAAAATGACTGCGTTGCTTTTACAGGGGAGCTGTGTTAATGGGGGCTCCGGCCTGATGAATTATAGAGTTGTGTTGGACACGCTGTAACCTTCAGATAGGAGGAGGCTCTTCTTCTAATCGCTGCTGGATATTCCAATCCTGTCTGTGTCGACGCTGAGCGTGACGGGGCGCTGATATTTACTTCACAGCGCTAATAAGATGCACTGTTGTCTCTGTTTACTTTGTGTAAATATTGATGTAGTTTGTGATGAGGGATTAGCTCAAATTCAGAGGATGCTTGTGATTTACCAAACGACTCTTCTGGAAATCTAATGACATCTTTAAAGTCAGTAGAGCGCTAAATTTGATCTACAAATCCTGGATGTGTTTGTTTTATTATTCCTGATTATTACAGAAAAAAACACAAAAAAGGTTGTGTAATTTGATCACTGACGATAAATGTACCGAGAAAAGAGGATTTTTCCCCCAGACTCAACATTTTGCATCAAAGGTCAATGATTAACGGGAAAAAGCGGCAGCCACAAAATACGCCAAAGCAGCTGCAGAAGTGTTCTGGGTGAGGGGTGTGGCTGCAGCCGTAAAAACGCCACACATGTGATTTAGTCGGCACATGTGCACGTAGAATTTTAATGTCTGAACGGCAACTCATCTACTCATCCTGCTGATGGTATCTAGCAAGGAAAGATTAGGCCTTGTTTTTCTTGTTTCTGTCGTTTTGTGTCTCGTTTTCTCGTTTTGCATCTTGTTCTTGTCGTTTTGCGTCTTGTTTCTATTGTTTTTCTTGTTCTTGTCGTTTTGCGTCTTGTTTCTGTCGTTTTGGGTCTTGTTCTTGTCATTTTGCGTCTTGTTCTTGTCGTTTTGCGTCTTGTTTCTGTCGTTTCGTGTCATGTTTTGTTTTTTTGCCTCTTGTTCTTGTCGTTTTGCGTCTTGTTTCTGTTGTTTTGCATCTTGTTTTTGTTGTTTTGCGTCTTGTTTTTGTCGTTTTGCGTCTTGTTCTTGTCGTTTTGCGTCTTGTTCTTGTCGTTTTGCGTCTTGTTCTTGTTTTGCGTCTTGTTCTTGTCGTTTTGCATCTTGTTTCTGTTGTTTTGTGTCTTGTTTCTGTTGTTTTGCATCTTGTTCTTGTCGTTTTGCGTCTTGTTTCTGTTTTGTGTCTTGTTTTTGTCGTTTTTGCATTTTATATTTGTCGTTTTGTGTCCTGTTTTTCGTTTTGTGCCTTGTTTTTGTCATTTTGCGTCTTGTTTTTGTTGTTTTGTGTCTCCCTTAAACCTCTCTCTCTCCTGCTGGTTTTCTGTGTGCATGTGTGAGTCTGATGCAGGTTAAAAGTCTAATATTGTGTTGTGGGGCTCACTGTAAAGAGACAAAAGGAGCCATCAGCAGGGTTTTAGCCTACAGGTCCACATGTAAAGTGGGTCAGCTGAGCTCCTGGAGAGCTTAACAAGCTGCTGGAGGAATAAGGCAGCGCTGGATAATTAGCAGGGAGAGGAAGGCATGTTTGAGGGGGAGCAGGAAGAGCTGGAGTACAGATGAGAGGATGAGTGGGTGTGAGGCTGGACTAGCGAGATTCAACTCGAGGTGTTTAAAAACCACACTTTCACTCTGGTACTTTTCCTCTACAGCTGAGGCGATATGCAGCATGCATTTCTGCTGCTTTATTGCTACACTTGGATCACATTCCTCTCTGAATCTATTCTACTTGCCCTGTCGGATTCATTAAATCAGTCAGTAGAATCTAGCTGGCTGGATGGTGGAGTTCTTGGCTTCCCTTTTCTGAATGAAAATTCTGTCTTGTTTCTGTCGTTTTGTGTCTTGTTTTTGTCACTTCCTGTCACCTATTTGTCATTTGGTGTCTTGTTTCTGTCATTTTCTTTTTCGTGTCTCGTTTTGTGACTCGTTTGTGTCGTTTTGTGTCTAGTTTTTGTAGTTTTCTGTCTTGTTTTTGTCGCTTTCTGTTTCGTGTCTGTCGGTTTGTGTTTTGTTTCTGTCGTTAAAAGCAACAACAGAAAGAATACAGAACTTTACAAAATACAAATAGAAAATTAAGATTTAAGTTATACAATGCTGGGAAAAGAAAGAGAAAAACACTGACGCTCTCATGAGATCCTGTCAAAACCCACAGCAACAAATCTGCAGACGCAACGCTTTCTCTTCATCATCTGAGGAGGAAAATGTAACATGAAGGTGTAGTTTGCAAACATTACATGAACAGATTTCTTTGTGTTGAAAATCTCTTGGTGTTGGGACTAAATCCCCCCCAAGCCGTCAGTAATCAGGCTATTTCCACAGCTGAGGGAGAAAGATGCGGTCGTAACACTTGGTTTAACACTCCTGCAAGCAGGAGGGCTCAGATGGAAGGGAGTGTTCGTCTTTGTGTTTCTGGATGTGTGTGAGTGTGTATATATATATATATATATATATATATATATATATATATATATATATATATATATATATATATATATATATATATATATATATATATATATACACATATATATATATACACATATATATATATGTGTGTGTGTGTGTGTGGCTGAAGTGTGAAGAGGGTTACGTGAGGCAAAGAAAGAGACAGAAAAAGACTTTAGAGCTCATAGAGTGAAAAGCTGCAGAGTGAGTGGAGGCGAGGAGGGAAAAAGTCACCGCTGCTTCCATCCTCCTCCTAGAAGCTTACGAGACATTACTGCCTTCTGAGAGTCAACTCTAGTGTCACATCATGCATCTTTCCTTCTCCAATGGGCTTATTTGCCTCCACTATTCCCGAGCAACACTCACTTTATTGGCTGGCTACAAATCCCAGCCAACCATTCTCATATTTTGGTCTTTTATTGCAGTAGATTGAATGTTCTGGGGTTTTGGACAGACGTTTGGGAAGAAAATGATCAATTATAGAAATAATTGTTAGTATGTAAGATGAATTAGAGGTTAACAGCAAAGTCTGAGCACATAATTGCTGGAAATACAGGAGATCCTCAGTTTACGGCATCCTCAACTTACGGCGTCTTGCTGTTATGTTGGACATGAGTCACCGTTGTTATTGTGATATCGTCCATGAACACTCGCAGCACTGGCTGGACAATGGCCAACTCCGATTTAGGGCCCCGGGTTATGCCCTCCGCTGCAGATATCAGTAGGTTCATTCTCGTAATGAACAAGATGGGGGAGATGGGACACCCTGTTGGAGGTTCAGCCAACTGGTGGTAAATCTGAGTTTGAACCCAGCAAGATACCTGGTGATCTTGTTTCGGATCGCTACTGGGATGTAATAGTGGTCAAGTTCTTCTTGGATAAGGTCATGTGGGATTGACCCGTGAACACTGAAGGTATGTTTAAACTTCTAACTGGTAATGTACCTCTTAATATACCGTTAATCCTATACAAAATTCATAGAGTTAAGCTTTAACCTGAATCCCATAACATACATACATATATATATATATATATATATATATATATATATATATATATATATATATATATATATATATATATATATACATATATATATATGTACACACACACACACACATATATACAGTACAGACACTTTATATTGCCATAGATGGCACAATTGATGAATTTACTCATAACTTAGTGATGGGACCTTCTGTGTAAATAAGTAGCACCCATTAAAGCCCAGTGTTGCATTTTTGCAATATTGAAAGAAATCCCTCAAAATCACATGAATTATACTTTTTAAAAAAATATTTACAGTTGTCTCACTAAATATCTTTAAATAAATGTTGCAATTTTGCAGCCGTGGGTCTCAGAGGGTTCCTATTACTGCTGTTGCATGGACACATATTTTTTAATGATAATTGTACAATTTTAGACTACTACACAGGAAAAAAACTATTCTGTATGTTGTAATACCGTTAGGCGCTAAAGTTGCATTTGATCCGTCGGCCATGTTTTTACGTCCGTTGCCAAGGGCAACTTTGGCAAAATTCAGAGAAGCACACCATAAACATCCAAAAAATGCAATATGCCATAAGCTGAAGAGAAATGCCCTGGGATGTCCACTTTCTAGAAAATGGAACCAGTCTATATTGGATTATTCTACGTTCACTAACTTCATTATGGCTCCCAACGTCAGTCAGACTTACAGTTTACATTTTGGCTGGTATTTTCCTACTGAGTTGTGTTTCAGTGTGAACTAATGACTGTACAAATAAGTAAACTAATTAATATCGTGATGCATGTAGTGGCTTGGTTTATATTTTCACCGGATCAGACTTACGGCAAAAATCGCCTCGTAGGAACGGAACTCAGACGTAAGTTGAGGACCTCCTGTACTGTATTTTCCTTTAATAGATGCAGAGAGTATGTATTGTGTCTGTTTGCTGTGGCTTCAGTGCCCCACAGGGAGCAGCTAATCTCATGTGAAAAGCCGTTTCAAGTGGCTCAACACACTCAAACACACAGATTCCACAGTCAGAAATCTGCTGGAAAACATAAGACCAACGCTAGATTGCCGGTGGCTGCTATGGAGAGCTCGCTGAACACAGTAAAAATGATAAACGAGTCTTCAGAATGCCTGAATTATCACTCCGGGGTTTGGTATTGTTTCTCTTGTCTTGTTGGAAGCAGAGTATGTTGGACAGCTGGTTAACTCTGTAAGCCTGCTTAATGAACTTGACCTGCGGGTCAGACAGATTTTCTGCGTCTGATCAGCTGTTTTGGGCTGGTTGTGCTTCGAATTATGCTGAGCCAAACCGACTCTGACCTTTGCACCAGTTGTCTGATGTGCTGTTGGCAGAGTTCTGGCTGGAACTGAGAAAACATGAGCACAAGACGAAATTTTTAAAACAAAACGCTCCACACAATATTAACAAGCACACCACATTCACTGTGTGCTATTTTTTGTACATTTTCTACTCTTGAAAGCTTAAAAGTACACACTAAAAATAACAGACTATAAACTAATGGGTTTTTTTTTCTTAATCTAGTATGAATCTTTTAATCATTTGGTCAGAAAACAGAGAAAAATGCCAATTATGATACCCGAGAGACAAATGCAAGCGCTTTGTGTCGTCCAATGAATAATCTAAAACTCAGAAATGTTTGCTTAACGGTAAAGTAAAACCAAACAAAATAATTAATTCTCACATCTGAGAAAGTGGAGTTGAAACGCATTCAGTATTTTAGCTTTAAAAATGACTTCAGTGGCCGATAGGTTTAAAAAATTCTATCAATAAATCACTGAATTGTTGCAGCTCATTAGACACAATCTATACTACATATATATAAAGATAAATATTAGGGATGTCTGATATTTTCAGCCCAATACTGGCATAAAAATATAATATCGGTCAGTATCGTTACTTTTTTTTTTGCCTATTATGAAAACTGATAAAATAATGCCTGGACTTACTCATAGAGGGAGGGAGAGTGTTAACTGTTATTTGAGACAAATTTTTAAAAAAAATGTCATTTTTTCCATAACTTAAGTAGTTTCTTATTTTACAGACAATGTTTCCATCTGAAAGCCTTGTTGCATCTGAGAATGCATCCAATGGAACATCACAATAAAATGAGGTCTGATGTGTTAATTCCACCACAGGAGATATGAGATGGCACCTAGAAATAGTTAAACAGTACACAGATATTGGTATCGGTTGATATCAGAATCGGAAATTGAGAGTTGGACAATATCGACAAAAAGCTAATATCAGACATCCCTAATAAATGTAGTATTTTCTTGCTATTCTACATGCTATTCTACAAGGCCGACACGAAGCCAAAAAGGTTGCAAAAGAGACACGAAAGCAACAACCGCACACTGCATGAAAAGCTGTAAAATCATTCAGTCACTGATCCGCTGCACTAAAACTGAAAACACTCCATGAACGTGAAACGAGTTTATAGGACACAAAGAAAAATCACTGCAGCCGTTTTCTTCCGAGGCTCCTCCAGTCTCTCTACAACCCTGAGAGCTTCTTCATCCCTCATAATATTCCTGAGCTTCAGCCAAGAAGGAGAATCATGAAGAAGAAATATTCTCTGCACAAACTGTTGTGCATTTATTCTCATTTATCTAGCGACCACAAACAGTAAAGCCTGCTCTTGTAATCTACATTTCACGTCTGACAGGTTTGTGTTGTTTACTAAGAGTGCATCCGGCACGTCAGAGGAACCTTCAGGAACCTCCATCTCTGGTTCTAACAGCGACAGACCTCATCTCCTGAGCAGAAGCTCCACGCTACATCAGATTCATCTTTTAGCTCTTCATGTGTTCATCTAAATATATGAAAAATGCCTTAAAAATAAAAAAATAGGTCAAAATATTTAAAGACTTTAAGAAAAATTCCTTTTATGGAAAATACAGGACTAATAAAAATGACATACTACAACGTTTAAATGAAGAACTTTGAGTTTTTATTACTTGTGTCTAAGAAAAATGAGGTAAATGCTGGTTTAGTGGATCACGTTTTCATTTAAAATCCGCTGAAGCTGTCATCTCATCTCAACTTTAATCCAGTATCTCATAATTTGAACTGTCAATGAGTGGTTTACATTTTTATGTCACTCTTAATTTTTCATCTATTTTTTTATTTAATGGCAGAAATGGGCCTCCGTACGTTAAATGTGAGAAAACAGACACAAACCACATCAGCTTTAAACAACTAAATAATTTCATCTACACTATGCATGTTGAGAAGTTTTAAAAGAAAATAAAAAACAATGTGGCCCTTACGCCTTAAGCTTAACAAAAGTTTTTGTCATTGTGTGTCTTGTTTTTTGTCATTTTCTCTCATTCTTTCTTGTCGTTTTGTTTCTTGTTTTTGCTGTTTTGTGCCTTGTTTTTGTCATTTTGTGTCTTGTTTTTGTCATCTTCTGTTTTTTTGTCATTTTGTCTCATTCTTTCTTGTCATTTTGTGTCTTGTTTTTGTCATTTTGTGTCTTGCTTTTATCGTTTTCCATTACGTGTCTGTTGTTCTGTATCTCGTTTTTGTCATTTTGTCTTGTTTTTGTCGTTTTGTGTCTCGTTTTTTGTTTTGTGTCTCATTTGTTGCTTTGTGTCTCGTTTTTGTCGTTTTGTGTCTCGTTTTTGTCATTTTCTGTTTTGTTTTTGTCGTTTTGTGTCTCGTTTGTTGTTTTGTGTCTTGTTTGTTGTTTTGTGTCTCGTTTTTGTCATTTTGTGTCTCGTTTTTGTCATTTTGTGTCTCGTTTTTGTCATTTTGTGTCTCGTTTGTTGTTTTGTGTCTCGTTTTTGTCGTTTTGTGTCTCTTTTTATCGTTTTGTGTCTCGTTTCTGTCTCCCTCCAGCTCATATTATCAGGATCAGACTAATTCTTTGGACTGTTTTCCATCAGTCAGTTTGTCCTCTTGGTCAGCAGTAACAGCAGCTAAATATCTAGCTTCTACTGCTGAGAAAAAGATCACATTAGCATGGATTAGAGTAGGGTTAGCAAACAACACAGAAAACATGGACTAAAAATGCTACCATTGATGTGGAAGCTGAGCCAATCAATACCTATTATTGATCAATATGGAGCAGAAACCTGGAAAAGAGAAGGTTGATTTTCAAACATTTTGAAGCCCAGATGTCCCGGAATGAGCCTCATGTGATTCTTCTAAAGGTGGAATGAGCTAGTTGTGTTGCTTTATGTGGAGAAAAACTGCTGTAGATGAAGCTGAGAGAGTCCAATAAAGGCTTAAAGTCGAGCTATATGCCAGTTGAAGCAATATTCTTTTTATTTTGTTGTTCTTCAACAACAGGGTAAACTTAATCCTTCTCGGAAACACATCATAATCCACTGGCTGCTGCTGAAACAAACATGTATTCATAGCCTCTCTACCCTTTTCCTTCTCCTCCATAGATGTTCTACTTCAGCCAACATCCAGTCCTTGCATCTCTGTTTTTCAGCTGGACGACAATCAAAGGAAAAACAAGCAGGTGGGAGTGTTTGGTCAGATTACCAGAGAGAAGGATGTTAGCCAGGAGGGAGCAGGATGGAAGACTTTCCTCCACTAATTGATGAAAATCAGTTTTTGAAAAATTAAAACAGGCATTAGAAAGTACAAAAGACGACGCAGATATCACTGTGACTAAATTAAAACATAATAAAACACCAGGGATTATCTAGCAGCTGGGTGTGATAAGATCTTCAGAGATGATCCGACACTAGTCCTCGATTGCTCAGTTCCTCTAATTAGACACTTGAGAAAATGTCTCTTCACTTTTCACCAAGCCGCGATAATTACTGTTTTTAAACAAAAGGGCAGAAATTAAATGCTACATATCTAATAGAAATAACAGGGAAACTGGAGTGCATCTATTCTGTCTTAAGTTGGGATTCTTTTATGGTACATTCATGGAACTGAGGTCTGTTTCACAAAAGGTCAAACTGGTTTTACTGGAGAATTAAATAAAAAAAAACAACTGAAATATATTTCACATGTTCTCCTCATTTCTAGGAACCATAAATTTAGACACAAATAAACATTTTAACTGCATTATTAATACTTGATTTTGGAATGATTTGGACTTCCGGAAAATTCAATAAGATCAGAGGAATAAATTCAGCCCCTTCTCCTAGAATTAACATAAATCATGACTTTGGAAAGAGCCTCCAGTAGCGTACAGTCTGTTACCAGTCTGTTTTGGTCTTTACAACCTCGGTAGTCAGGAGGAAATACAGGGAATTCTATGTACCTTAAGTAAGACAGTTTACAGTCATTGTGGTTGAAACTACTGCTTGTTATAAGTGTTTTTGTTTTCAAAAATGTTTAATAAGTTGTGTAATTGTTAACTTGCTCAATGTCTTAATGCCATTTCCTGTTTCCTGCTGTCATTTGTTGCTTTTGTTCATCATACTTGTGAGAAAAACCTGACAGCGAAGGTGAGTTTGTTTGGTTTAGTCATTAGTTGTCTACTCTCAGGTTAATTAGCCTAATCTAGTCATACTGAGACCCAGAGGTTGTGTTGGTATCCCTGCGTTAATGTATTGTTAGATCACTTTATATGTAATGTGACATTTTGGAGAGCAGTGAGGAGGTTTTATTTTTCTCTCAGGTAATCAGTTACTAATACTGTAATATAGGATAAATAGGACTCAGATTTTGTCAGTGATATGCGTTTTTGGTTGCAATAAATACTGTAACTGGTCCAGCTACGTTCGTCTGTCAGAGACTTATTTAATGTTTGGCCTTCATTATGAGTCCTTACCATCCGCTCATACGATATGCTGACTATGCACTACTATATATATGCAAACAAATATCTGCAACGTCTGAAAGGTACGGCTTAAAACCTTTTATTATGCTTACTCAAATATTACACAGACCTAAACTGTAGAGGACCAGACAAATAGCATACATAAGGTGCATGCACATACATACAGTCATGATTTCATCTTTTAAGTACTTTTAGTTTGAAATTTTCTGTTCACATTAAAAGAAAAAAACAATCACATTAAGTTTGGGTGATATGTAGGAGGTTATCGAGGCCTTTCCCATGACTATTTGATGGACTGATGGAGCTAAATCATCTGAAAATGTTGTGCAGTGTGTCCTCTTTTACCTCTTCTATTACTACCACACCAGCTGGGTGAAATCCTCTTTAAAAGTCTTATTTAATTAAGCTTTCTCTTAGACAGCATGACAGGACATTTTACAGTTGGTTGTGGAGCTTCACTGATTCATTAGGTGCTTTTACATTCAAGTTGTAAGCAGGTGTTTCTAACTTTATAGCAGGGATTTCTGAACCAAAGGAGTCCATATGGATGACTCTATTTATCCTGCATACAGATAAAAAGCAGAATAAAACTAGCTCCCTACCAGAAAATACATTTGTAAAACAATAACAGAAACAGCCTTTGTACTGATCTGAGAGCTGGAACACGCAGTACGTTGCTATTGTTGGATTATTTTTCTGTGTCTGGCCAGAGAGAGCCCTACAGCCGACTCTGCACAGCGAACCACTTACAATTGCTCAATAATCCATTTAGTTGCATTTGCTATTGGCGTGACTGTAATTTCAATCACACAGACAGTAGTGAGTTAAGCGGGGAGCTGCTGCTGAAAGCCGGCTGCCGGTGACATGGGGTGAAATCGAGTAATGGTTCCTCGCTCGTTGCCTCAGACAATAATCACCAGGTTCACTCCAACAATGATGGGAAAAGAAATGTAAAAGGTAGAAAGATACGACTAATACTTTGGGTTCTACCAAGAAGTACACAGATGGAAATACAAAGCTCCTATAGAGATCTATGGCAGTGATGGGATCGATAGCCACAAATCACCTGTTCTGATATCAACTGCTCCATTAAAGTGTCGATTACTAATTAATAAATGTGTTAGTTCCAGATATTTTTTGGTAACTTACTCCAGTGTTTTGTGCCGAAACACCCCCCAGCCTGGAGCGTATTGAACTGGTCCATCCAAGTCACGTGACCAGAAGAGCTGCGAGCTGCGTATTTACATCCTGCTAGCGACAACACGGCAAGGAGCGTTTCTGATGGAGGATTGATGGTAAATGTGTTGATTTACATTTCTGTGTGGATCGTTTCATTGGTTTGAAAATAATGTTACTCAGCAAAAGTTCAAAGAAATGTGCTCAAATTTAATTTATATTTATGTTAATTATTTGTGTAACTTTTATATTTTGAATTGTGCGCATTAAAGTTGCTACATGGCCAGTATCTGACGAGATTTGTTTTTAAAGGTACTAGTATTACGATTGAGAAATGACGTAAATTGCATTTGGTATTGAGGATTTTTCGCTATATCGCAGGATTTAGCGTTATGCAAGTATTTTTATATATTCATTATTGTGATGAGCCGCTTCGATGAACAATGCTGGATGAAGGATATCTACTTTTTATGCACTCTGCAACTGGCAGATGCTTTTATTTTGACACACATGGACACCAGCAATACAGGAAATGTGGCAGGAAGTGATCAAACACACTTCACCATAACACTGAACCAAACTATCTAGGCTGACTAAACCACAAAAAACACAATAAAACACAAACACTACTGACACTGGAACACTAACATAAACCACAATAACGATATTTAAACCTCCAACATCCCAAATTTACATGATGCATTGCAGGACAACAGTTCAGTCACAGACCGACTCTGCCATCGCTGCATTATTTTAATCATTTTTGCTAGAAAATAAACGTTTTCTAGCCTAAAAATATCGAAAACATTGAAAATGTATAAAAAACAGTAATTAAAACATATTAAAAGAATATTTAGCGTCCAGTGCTGGGCTCTGATTGGCTCAGAGACCAGCGCTGGGCTCTGATTGGCTCAGATATCAGCGCTGGGCTCTGATTGGCTCAGAGACCAGCGCTGGGCTCTGATTGGCTCAGAGACCAGCGCTGGGCTCTGATTGGCTCAGAGACCGTAGCATCATTTCCTCTGTCTCCTGTTTAGCAGCATTCAGCATCTGGTCTCCGTTTCACAGACGTCTGATCGCTGCATAGTGTTGCTCTGCGGTGTGTGGGGAGGGTTTATAAAGCCTTAAAATATATAGAAATAATAGAATTAATATGGTTGCTACTTTGTGGATTTTCGTGTGGAACGTAACCCCCTCCATAGATGAGGGACTGCTGTCATCTGTATTTTGTGTTGAATATTTTGTGCAGAAAGTAACTGGTGTCGTATCAGATCTTCAGAATTTGGTGTGGCCCATCACTGGTCTATGGAATGATAAAATCTTGCACTGTAATATTCTGACAGGTTTCTTCACATCCTTGTGTCATCCTGATTAAATTAAGTTCTAATATTGACTGAGAAGCTGTCTGATTCAGGTGCTTTTCACATCAGAGTCCAATCATTTTGTTTTTAACTCTCAGATCACAGGTGGACTTGAAGGCTTTGCTGTAAAAACCTGTCATTCCTTCTGTGTGTTTGGTGTGAATGAGTCATTTTAAAATGGGACTACTCTCAGGGTTTCTAGTTTTGTTCTCTTTGCTCGTTGGATTGTGCTCACAAGATCTAGTAAAAATTTCCATCATGACACCGTGGTCTCCAGGAGAAGCGTCCATGTGCCACAGTGAGCCATACTACCATATCACCATCTTTCCAGCCAGTTTCTCCTTCCCCACAAACCATTCCTCGCTGCCTCGCCTCATTAGCATTGCAAATAAGACCTAAAGCAAAAACAGTGATGGCGGCAGCAGCGGAGGAAATAGGACAGAATTAACAAATTATGTAAGAAGCGTGGAGAGGACGGAAGGAACAGAGTGTAGCAACAAGGAGGTGGGTGATGAGGAGGAGGTGGAGAGAGCATTTTACAAATCTGATTACACCTTCAATTCGACAGCCTCAGATGACACCCATTTCTGTCGGTGGTTCAGTTTCTGTACAGAGCTGTTCCCTCTGAGAAGAAAAGCTCCAGAGTTTAGAATCACATTTACCACCCAGATAAGATTATAGCCTTCTGACAATCAACATCATTTCCTGAGAATAGTTGGAGAATGACTGACAGTAAAATATAACGGCAAATTTAGAGCAAGAACATGCAAATTTGGTATGTTTCATTACCTGCTTTGGACTGAATAAACTAAGGCTAACTATAAACTATCTCGGAAACAAAATCTGCTGCTTGCTAACCACTGAAAAAAACTCAAACTTGGTCAACATATGAAAGAAAAGTGTAGAGGAATCTTCAGGAATTATCTTTATCCAGGAAAGTTGTAATTATTCTTTCATATCAGCTGGTATTGGACGTGTTTCATGCTCTCCAGAGGTGAAAACAAACCAAAAAAAAGACAAAACAGCCGATCCATCAGGAGTTAAATGTTTTCAACATCAGATAATCGCCCATTATATCTACCGCCGCATGAATTCTTTATTGACAAAGCCAAAAAAAACAGCAAAAAGTTTCTAATTTCACTGCTTACATTATCTTTTTCTCATGCAATACATGAAAATGCACATAAAACTCACAGCCAGTGCCAAATTATTTCAGGTCAGTCACTTTACTTTTAACAAAATTGACGTATTGGCTTTAAAGAAAATTTAAAATGAAATAAAATGCCCCTATTCTCATCTTCACGTCATATACGCATGTAAAAAAAATAAGTTAACTGTCTACAAAGTAACAGGACATTAGCTTCTACTGGAGGTAAAATATTATTTTAGATCAAGAAAAAATGAACCACATGGAAGAGAACGCTCAATCTTTCAACAGCATAATGCATCATTTAGTGAGGTAAGGAAGTCACACATCTTTGGACCAATCCACAAATCATTACATTAATTACCAATACTCATCACTTCATTTTAATGTGTTTTTAAGCTTTTCCCTAAAAACATTCATTAAGATGTGATGCTGCTGCCTCACTTAATGGCTCTAATCTAAACTTTCTGGTGCCGTTGTGTTATTCTGCAGGCGATCATAAAGTTCTCTCCACTGTTTCTTCATCTTCATTATTTAAAGCAGGATTCTGTTTAATAGCCAGACATTTACTGTAAACTTCTACCTTCAGACTTTCCTATTTTCAGCTTCAGAAGTATTCCTGGAGAGGCTGTAGCAACGGGTTTCTATCAAACACACTAAGATTAGACTGAACTCTATTTTCCAGACAGGTCAGCTTCTGTAAACTTGGTTCCACAGACAGAGGAGGACAGGGCAAATATGAGGAATAGAACTTTATGAAGGGGAAATTCTGACCAAATCTGCTACTACGCTTCTGCACTACACTGCAACACAAACATAAAGAGGACATTTGGAGTGTAAAAAAGTAAAAAAAAAAAAAAAAACACAAAAAAAAAAACAGTGGTTGGAGTTAGAGTTCAACACTTGATCACTGTTGAACCAGGAGATGGATGGATGGATGGATGGTGGAATGATGGATGGATGATGGAATGATGGATGGATGGATGGGTGGATGGATGGGTGGATGGATGATGGATTGATGGATGGATGGATGATGGAATGATGGATGGATGGATGATGGATGGATGGATGGATGGCTGGATGGATGATGATGGATGGATGGATGATGGAATGATAGATGGATGGATGATGGGATGATGGAATGATGGATGGATGATGGAGGGATGGATGGATGATGATGGATAGATGGATGGATGAGTGGATGGATGGATGGATGGATGATGATGATAGATGGATGGATGAGTGGTTGATGGATGGAAGGAAGGAAGGAAGGAAGGATGGATGATGGAATGATGGATGGATGGATGGATGGATGGATGGATGGATGGATGGACGGATGGATGATGATGATGGATGGATGAGTGGATGATGGATGGAAGGAAGGAAGGATGGATGGATGGATGATGGAATGATGGATGATGGATGGGTGGGTGGGTGGATGGATGGATGATGATGGATAGATGGATGAGTGGATGATGGATGGAAGGAAGAATGGATGGATGGATGATGGAATGATGGATGGGTGGATGGATGGATGGCGGAATGATGGAATGATGGGTGGATAGATAGATTCTGTATTAGTCCCGAGGGAAATTCAAGATGACAAAACTGATCCCTGCGTTGTGTCTGTATATCATCTATCGGTATGTAGGCTGACTAAACTAAAATTCTAAAATTCAGTTAGCTTAGCTTAACGTGTACTAGAAACAGGTGGAAACAGCTAGCCTGGCTAATTGTACATTTGTTATGTATATGAATTTAGGAAAGAGCTACAACATATTTATCAGTGAGCTTTGAAACTAACTCCCAGCTGTTCTACCCTGCTTCCAGTCATTATGCTAAGCTAAGCTAACTGACTCCTGGTGCTAATTTTTTGACAAGCATACAGACATAAAAGTGGTATCAGTCCTTGTTGGTTGATGCATTTTCTAGTTTTAACACTAAAAAAAAGATTTGGGGTTTAGAATTATTTAGACTTTCTGAAAACCCGATCAATAAGATTATATAGATAGTATATTATATAAGATAATAAATTCAGCCTTTACTGCTAGGATTACAATAGATTATTAGTTTGGGTAGAGCCACCACTCAGAAATACCCCCTGTGACTAACCCATGTCTGTCTTTACTCAAAACCTTTGGCAAAAAATGAGGAAATATAAGGAGTTAATCAATAACACCAGCCATAAGCTTGCACAGTATGCTGATGATGCAGTAGTATATGTCTGCAACCAGATAACTGCAATCTGAAGGGTAACCCTTAAAACATCTCATTTCTCTTACACTGCTGTATGCAGCTAGTTTGAAAGGGTACAATCTGGATCTACAGACATAAAAACCAGAGATTGTGGACATTCTATGTAGCATATGCAGTTTTAAAATATTAGGCACAGTATTTTTATGTGCTGACGGTGTCTTTGAAGTGTTTTTGATTTGAAATTGGAAAGAAAAGGAGAAATATTCCCAGTGAGAAATGTTGGAGGTTATTAAGTCTTTTCCATCAATATTTGATGCCCTGGTCAAAGTCAGGTCAACCAAAATTATTCTACAACTTGTTCAGTTTAGATTTGGACATGAAACCAAACAAACAGAAAAACACAATAATATTCAGTGTTATTTTTATGTTCGATGGCTTTTACTCTCAAAGTACTACGATATGCAGTTCTGATTGAGCTCTGAATGTTGTCGGCCGTCTTGAAATGCCATCAGTGGCCGATGCACTCTGAGAAACACTGTAATGAAAAGGTACAGAGAGCAAAAGGCTGGGAGGAAGAAAAGGCCGAGATGTAAGTGCCACTACTCATCATCTGGTGGAGTCGAGGTCAGGGCCCTGTGTGGTCCCTCAGAGTTTCCACTGAGCTTTTAAAGAAATGACTGCTGCAGCGAGTTGTGTAAGCAAGACTCCAACGGATCACCTTTTATTCCTCTGACCTTGTTGAGAAAGCCCTGCGTTACCAGACAGATAAAACGCTGTAAAATAAAACCCTTTACCACAGGGGTGTCCAACATGTGGCCCGTGGGCCAAAAGCGGTCCTCCAGAGGGTCCAATCCGGCCCTCAAAGAGTAAAAATTCCAGAGAAGACATTAACTGCAGATTGTAAATTAGTAAAACTATAAATTTAAAATCATTTCTAGACCATGACAAGTTGTTTGGATCAGAAAGTAAAATACTAGATTGTTCTTTTGTCATTTTTGTGTCTCATTTTTGTGATATTTTGTCTTGTTTTTGTTGTTTTTTGTCTGATTTTTGTCATTTTGTTTTGCTTTATTCCTTGTTTTGTGTATCGTTGGTCTACTTTTTGTCGTTTTGTTTTTGCTTTTGTCATTTTTTGTCGCTTTGGAACATTTTTGTCTAATTTTTTGTCTCTTTTTTTGTTGTTTTGTATCTCGTTTTTGTCATACTGCATCTCATTTTTATAATATTTGTCTTGTTTTTGTTGTTTTTTGTCTTTTTTTTGTCTGACTTTTGTCATATTGATCATAAAGTAAATCCTCTGTGGTTCAGTTCCAGGTGACTAAATGTTGTGTTCCTTTGTAGACACTCTGTGATCTGGAAGTTGTAATGTGGAAATGATAAACTGAGGCTGAATGTTGATGAAATTGAACTTATTTTTCTTCAGAAATGTCAGGTTGTTCATGATGTTTTGTAGAAAGATAATTTTTAAAATGTGAACATTTTCAGAATGTATTTTATTTTATTTTTTGCAGTAACTCAAAGAACCATTCGGAGTTGTGGTTATTTCTAGGTTATTCTGCTGTGGTTTTACTGGTCCGGTCCACTGGAGATCAGACTGGGTTGAATGTGGAACCTGGACTAAGATGAGTTTGACTCTCCTCATTTACCAGATCCCATTCCATGTCAGTGTTACTGAAAACAATCCCAGCCCTCCTTTGCTCAGAAAAACAGAGATCTAAAGCCAGAGAAAAAAATGGTTTTATGGTTTTAAATGCCAGCAAATGTGCTTATTCTAACTGCTGGTGACATGAAATGAAGCGGGGTCTGGTCTGTTGGATGTGTGGTGTGAAAGTGGGTCTGGTTGGTACCTAAACGTGGACGGTCCTCTCACAGCAGGGGCGGCCTCGCCTTGGATGCTGCTGTTTTCTCTGCTCAGCGCTCAGTGGGGCAACACAAGGAGCCCTATAGGGCCGTAATGCAGTATTCATGGTGGGGTGTGAGCAGGGCAGTGAAACCCAGCAGAGTTGTGAGAAGACCTGACTGCAGCCTGGACCTCCTCTCAACGTCCATCCTCACGCTCTGGCATCGTGTCTTTCCTTCCTCTGCCCTCCCTGCTGCCTCTCACTCAACCATTAATTTTTAATCACTACTTAAATGGCTGCCTTGGCTGCGGCTGTGGGGGCAGTGAGTCAAGAGCTCTCGCGTCTGGTTACAAAGTAGGAAATAAATTTGAAGAGATCAAGCTAAACATACAGGCAGGGAGAGGGCTGACTGGGGAGGAAAAATACCAACTCGCTGCTGCCATTACAGCTTAATTAGAATTTCAACTCTTTTATCTTGGACTTTCCGATGCGACTGCTACAGGAAGTTGAGATCAAATTAAGATAGAGAATTGGATTTTTCGTAGGTTTTTTGGAGGCCATGAGAAAGTATGAAAGGAGGGAATGAGTGGATTTAGATAATATGAGGTAAATATTTAGATTTTTCAACTGGAGCTTAAAACAATTAATCAACTGTCAAAATATAAAACAAGAAATTATCGAAATCAATGCATCATTCAGGCTGTTTTTTTCTGCCACAAATTAAGCGCTACAGTCTCTAAATTGTGTGGATTTGCTGCTTTTCTTTGTAATATGTGACAGTAAACTGCATATTTTGGGGTTTCTACTATAGATTGGGAGAAAACAAACAAGCTAATAATGTGAAGCAGCATTTTATAGACCAGCTGACTGAATTAACTGACAGAACATTTAGCAAATGACTCGATAATTAAAATATTAATGGTAATGGTCATTTCTTCTGGCAAAAATTAATTGCTCCGGGTTCTAAATTGTGTGACTTTGTTAAATGCGTGATTATATGTGATAATAAACTGCACATTTTTGGGGTTTTATGCTGTAAAGTGTGAGAAAATAAGCAAACTGAAAATGTTAATTGGGCTTTAGGCAAGTGTGATGAGCATTTTTGTGACTGTGACATTTTATATATCAAACTACTCGATTAACTGACAAATGAACTGTTCCAGCCTCTAAATTGTTTGGATTTGTAGAAGTTTATGTTTTAAAGTGTGAGAAACTGAGCAAATACAGAATGTCATGTCGGGCTGTAGGCGAGTGTGATAAGCATTTTTCAATTTTTGGTGACATTTTGTACAGCAAATAAATAATTAACTGGAAAATCAATTAGTAAATGACTCAATACCTAAAATAATAGCATTTTTTCATGACAGTTTATTCATCAAACTACTTATTTAACTGACAAAATCGTTAGTCAATGTCTCAATAATTAAAATATGACAATTGGTTATAATTCTTCTGGCAAAAATTAAGTGTTCCACCTTCTGAATTGTGTGGATTTGATAAGCATTTTTCAATTTTTGAATGACATTTCATGGACCAAACTACTTAATTAACCAAGAAATCAATTAGTAAATGATTTGACACTTAAAGTAATAGTATTTGTCTTTTTTTTTCAGACAAAAATTTATATCTCCATCTTCTAAATTGTGTGGCTTTGTTGCTTTTTTCATAATATGTGATAGAAAACTGCATGTTTGGGGTTTATACTGCAAAATGTGAGAAAACAAGCAAATTGAGAATCAAAAAATAGGGCTTTAGAGAAATGTGATGAGCATTTTTCATTTTTTTCATGACATTTTATAGACCCAACTACCCAATTAACTGAGATCGTAGTTAGTAAATGATTCAGTAATTTAAATAATAGGACTGGTCATAATTTTTCTGGCACAAATGAATTGCTCCACCTTCTACATTGTGTGGATTTGTTGCTTTTCTTCATATTATGTGATAGTAAACTATATATATATGGTGCTTACAGTGATAAGTGTCAGAAAATAAGCTAACTGGAAATGTCAAGTATGTCGTTAGGAAAATGTGGTGGGAATTTTTCAATTTTTTCATGACATTTCATGGGCCAAATTATTTAATTAACCAAGAAATCAATTACAAAATGACTCCATACTTAAAGTATATGTCTAGTATTTGTCTTTTTCTTCTGGCAAGAATGAATTGCTTCAGCTTCTAAATTGTGTGGATTTATGGATTTATTGCTTTTCTTCATATTATGTGATAGAAAACTCTATATGTTTGGGAACTGAGAATTAAAAAACAGGGCTTCAGAAAAACGTGATGGGAATTTTTCTATTTTTTCATGCTATTTTATAGACCAAACTACCCAGTTAACTGAGGAAATAATGAGTAAATGACTCAACTATTACAGATTCTGCTATTGCTGAACAGGAACAACCCCTGAGAGTGTAAAAGCACAGCTGACAGTGGGAGTGTATAAACCAGTGAACCAGCTCTTCATGAAGCACACGGCTGTGAGGATGTTGTCGGTGAGGTGGCAGCACTCAGGTTTTCCCCTGCATTATTTATTTTCAGTATTGGGGTGGTCTGACCCGCTCTGGTAATGAGAGCTAGAGTCACGGTCTGTTTGGAGCCCCGGGGCGACGCCGAGCGACCGAGTCCCGGATCATCGCTCAGCCACACAGGGATCCACACAGCCGCTGTTTGCTCAGACTTCACTCGGACTGGAAAAGTCAAGCCTCGTTGACACATCTGTGTCGTCTTTCCCCGAGGCTAATGGCTATTACATCTGTCTGCTTCTTTTCAGACGGGGAGGAAAACTACAAGAATCAAATGCTCTTTTGAAAACACTGACAGCTGATGGAGGGCTGACAGGCCGCTCTGAGGGGAATTACCGCTGTTGATCTTTCTCACAAGCGCCATGAGATGATTACACCGCTTAAGATGTGTTTTGAGAGAGACGCTGATGGCCCTGTGGTAGCAGCGTGTTGGCGTTTCTACTCAGAAAACGGAGATTTTCACAGTCTCTCTTTACATTATTAGGTAACGCCAGAAGTCTTTCAAGTGCGCCCAACTCAAACATAATTACCTCACAAAGCTACAAAGAGCTGAGAAACACATATAAGAGGACCATGATAAATGTTTATTTTATGAGAAATCATTCATTAAAATATTAATCTTGCACCTGATTCTATATCTACTATTCTTCATCTATTGTCAGGAAAGTCAAACTCATCTTAGTTCAGGGGCCACATTCAGCCCAGTTTGATCTCCAGTGGACCAGACCAGTAAAACCAGTAAAATCACAGCATAATAACCTATAAATAACCACAACTCCTAATGGTTCCTTTGTTTTAGTGCTTTTACTGTATGATCTATATGACAAAAGTCACACAAAATACAAGACAAAATATTATAAAAATGAGACACAGAAGGACAAAAAATCAGACAAACGACACATAAGAAAACAAAAAAGACAAAAAATTAGACGGAAAAGTTACAAAGCAACAAAAAAAAATGGACAAACGACAAAAATGAGACAAAAAATTACAAAACCGAGAAACAAAATGGCAAAGAAAGTAGACAAATGACACAAATGATACACAAAGCGAATAAAGCAAAATACAAAATGACAAAAATCTGACTAAAAACACAAGGGAGACAAAAAGGAAACACAAAACGACAAAAACATGACAAAAGACAGAGAAAAAACAACAAAAACAAGACAAAATATTACAAAAATGAGACACAAGACAACAAAAGAACAATGAACAATCTAATATTTTACTTCATGATCAAAACAACTTGTCCTGGTCTACAAATGATTTTAAATTTATAGTTTTACTAATTTACAATCTGCAGTTAATGTCTTCTCTGGTATTTTTACACTTTGAGGGCCGGATTGGACCCTCTGGAGGACCACTTTTGGCCCACGGGCCACATGTTGGACACCGCTGATCTATTGGGTAGCATAAAAGCTTCTGACAAACTGAAACACTGATCATGATCATGCAATCTTAATTTTTAATCATCAGCCACTATTTTTGCTTTGTTTGGTGCGTTTTGTTGTCATTCTGAAATAACTAAATAACACAAATTCTTGCCTTTTCTCATGAATTCATGGCACATTTGCTGAAATGATATGTGGCTGATATTAGCTGATCACTTTTAGGTTGTATAAGGGCTGCAACTAACTAATATTATATTATTGAAATTACTAAAATCGTTAACTTTTGACAAAAATATGAAAATAAATGCATATGAAGTTCAAGATGATGTCTTCAAATGAAGCACAGATCTAAATCTGAAGTTATTTAAAGACTCATTTAGGTTAAAATCTTTTTTTTTAAACTTGCTAACACATATCTAGTGTTTTTTTATTGTTAAGAATACATATGAGTCAAATAAGCGTTCAAAACAATGGCTAAGCATTATCACCATGACAGTCTCCAAAACACTGATTCAGAATTCTTGGGTTTCTTACATCACAAACCTAAAGAACCAATCCTGTTAGCTTGCAGACTGGGGCTTTCTGTGTCATTATTCTTCCCCAGAATAGGTTTCCTGTTCAAAGACGTACGACTGAATGACTGTAGTATCACAACAATGTAGTTACATCTACGTCATTATAAAGCAAGAAGTGCTTATTTTGATGGGAAAAAACCTCAAACAGAAGATGAGCTTTAAGAGTTTTAACCCTCGTGTCGTCCTGTGGGTCAATATTGACCCGTTTTGAAGTTAAAAATGTGGGGGGAAAAAAGGTTTTACAGTGAAACTTCTGATGTCCACATTTTCAACATTTTTGGGAAATCTTTGAACATTTTTTGGTGGAAAAAAGGAAATGTTAAAAATATTTCTTAAAAAGAACATTCACACAAAAAAAAATCAACCAAAATCCAGCGAATTTTGCTGGATTTTGGTTGATTTTTATGTGAATCTTCTTAAAGAAAATATTAAAAGTTTTACTGATATATATGGAATCACTTTAGATAGATATTTTTACTGGGGGATTTTTTAAAAACAAAACTTTTAAGGGAATCTTTTTAAGGAATTATTGGAATTTTCTTCCTGAAGGTTTTGCAAATTTTGAAAAATTTGGGGAATTTTTTTGCTGATTTTTGGAATATTTTTCAGACAAGGGAACAATATTTTTTGGTGCCTGTAAATGAGGACAACAGGAGGCTTAATCAAGGGGAAGGTGAGGAACCTACAGTTGTCCATCACAGGAAAAAAGAAAAACATTTCCAGCATAAAACTGACTGAAACAATCAACTGATTATGAGACTAGTTCATCATTTATTTTCTCTTTATCAGCTAATACAAATTTGTGCATAAATGACCAGAAACTGCATCACAAATCGTCAAAGATATCTAAAACTAATTCATCAAAATGTTTGTCATGCATGAAAATGATCAGACTTTTAAACTCTCCAGAATCAGTAAAACAGATCACTAGTGTCGATGTATTGTAATAATGAACATAAAGCATCTGTCTAGCTGGAAGAGCGTCACTTTTTGGTGACATTTCAGACTTCGGTGTAAAATTCACTTGGCAGCCGGGCGGAAAAACATCCACTGACACTTTTAGAATAGCTTCAGTGACTCATTGGCCGTGTCTAGTTTAACATCCTCACCTCCAGCAGCTGCTTGAACTATGCAAACAATCCGCCTATCGATTCTCACTTCCTAACCTGACAAATTTACAAAATCAGCCTAACTGCACTGATGCTAACTAGCAGACTTCTACCAATCAGCTGAACACACACACACACTCTCAGACAGCAATAATCTCTCACTAATCAACGACATCGATCACATCGCAAAGCACATCTGTCTTCACCCCCAACCCCCAGCGCTGACCCAGATGGATTACTCCGACAGGCTCAGGACAAAGGGGAGAAAAGATGGAAAGAAGGGAAAACAAAAGAAGATGTAGGACTAAAAACTGGAGTCAAATCTGCTACAAACTGTTTCTGTGTCACACATTTCTTTTGGCATTAGAGAGATACAGACACTACCACTGTTCTAAAGTCTGGGTTCATCCAGACAATTCCATGTTTTCTATGAAAACTCCCACTTTTATCCATGTGCTAACATAACTGCACAAGGGTTTTCTAATCATCAATTAGCCTTTCAACACCATTAGTTAACACAATGTAGCATTAGAACACAGGAGTGATGGTTGCTGGAAATGTTCCTCTGTACCTCTATGGAGATATTCCATTAAAAATCAGCTGTTTCCAGCTACAATAGTCATTTACCACATTAACAATTTCTAGACTGGATTTATCATTCATTTAATGTTATCTGCATTGAAAAAAAGGAGAGAAAGGGAGAAATAATGGTCCCGTTACATCTGAGCCAAATGTGCTAAAATCTGTTTTTATATTTCTCTTTGCTCATGCGTAATCTGTGTTGGAGAGCTGTATATTTCTAAATTTCCCAAACTTAAGTGCAGTTTATGTATGTTGTGGGTTTCCAGTGGCGTACGCTGAGCCACATGAATAAAGAACGTGGAGAAATGGCGGCGGCTGTGCTGCAGCTGAACGTTTGAACTCTGGATCAGAGTGGACTGAGAGCGACTGATTGGCCGAGTTCTCTGGAAGCCTCAGGTAAGAATGAAACCAGCGACTCATGATGACCCACCAGTGCATGTGAACAAAGTTTTTCTTCTCAAGAACAAAGTGAAAATCGCTCGCAGCATGAAAATGTCCTAAAAAAGGCATTCATGCACAACTTAACTGCATTTTTAGTTACATTCTGAGAGAAGATGATGCTGTGATGCATCATACATACATTTCTAATCAACACATCTTTGCCATTAACTTTGCTATTTATACTTTTAGCCAAATAATTAGATGGAGTGGGACTCATTACAATAGTAATGAAGAACATGTTGTCATTGGGTCACATTTTAACCCAAATCATGATATTCAATTTAACCAAGTAATTCTGGTGCTGAAATCGAACCTAAAGGGAATGCTTTCCTGCAATGTCAGTCTTTGATCAACATATCTTTTCCATTTACTGTCCAATTTAAATTTTTAGCCAACCAACTAGATGGGGTGGGTTTTGTTACTTTGGTAACCCAGAAAATGGAGGAAAAGCTGTAAACAGGTCACATTTTAACCACAATCATGATATTTTCTTTAATTTAACCAAGAGGTTTGGTGCCAATTTCCTGCAACGTCGGGAGGAAAAAAAAAGATTGTTTCAAAACTTAAGTGAGAATGCATTTCAGTTGTACAGGAACTTTATTTTTTTGGGAGGCAAGACTTGAAATACTTTGGTTACAAAGCCAGCATCCACCCAATACACTGAATGCAAGAAACAGGCATTACTCTCCTCTGTTTTATGTTCCTGAAGACTAGTATAGCACCCTGAGGCATCATTAAAAAAATGGCTTATGCAGAACTCTAAAAAAATCAACATCTATATCTCAGCAACACACAAATACCACATTGAAAAAGCTGCAGCACACAAACACGGATACTAGCTGTTCAAATCAGTGCCACAAACCCACGGATTTCACCAAATAATGACATTATTTTACACTTTTTCCAACAACTGCACTCCATTAAACAGTGACTAAAGAGGGCGTTCACGTGTGGTGCAGGAAGAATGCCGTACATGTAGGAAACGTGACGGGAGAGAAAGCAGCGGCACGTCGAATGCTGATTGATATGGATTTTGTAATGTTGACCGATAAAGGCAACAATGCTGGGTAAGGATAAGGATAAGGAAAAGACAAATCTATGGCTGCAACAAAGAGCAATTTCTTTACACTGTCTTTTTACCCTTTAGTGAGACAAAAAGCCAGGAGGTTTCATTACCAAGGGCAGCTGATAACCCCCCGAGCTCAAGAGCAATCAAACACTACAAAGCTCTCAGGCAAAGCGAGTCTCCATCAAGGCTACCATCTTAAAGAGGTTGTTTGAAAATGAATTTTTGAAGTCGGCGTCTGCACCAAGATCTGCACAATATTCAGCTTTAGATACACTTAGACCATGTTTTTCTCATTCAACTACATGCTGTAAGATTTCAGTTATGGCTAATTATTTATGCACAATCATCACAATTATTCATTGATTTTAGGGGCAAAATGTTTTTAAATGAGCAGAGTTCTACATTTATTCCTGATCATATATGCATGTTTGCATCACAATAAATTAAGTTATTCTTCACCTGACTCTCCTAAAGGCAAACAATAAACTAAATTGTACTTAAAACACGTCTGGTCATCGACAGACACTGAAAGGTCTCGATATTCGCTCACATGGAGGCTAACATAAATGCTAACTGGGTGGCTGTGCTCAGAGAAGCCTCCAGTCTCCAATCAGATGAGTTTGGGACCAAAAGTTACTTAAAAGAGTAAAATAAGAAGCTCCAATGTCAGATTTAGCCAAGCTCAAACAAAGCAATTCTATCTGCATGTTTTTATGAGTGGAATACACATTTTAAAAGTCAATATGATACTTGGTTATGCTCATTTGAATGCCAGAAGCCAAAATAGTGATTTATAATTGATTAACTGTGCTGCATTGATGTGCAATAAGACAAATACAAACATAGAGCATAAAGAAAAAATAAAAAACATCCTTACATCATTCTATTGGCATCAAAACTAATCCCCTACTCTTTCTAAGGGGCTAACCAGCCCAGTTCTACTCATGTCCATGTGTTCACAGGATTAATTCCTTCACAGTTCGGTAGACTTAATCCTAGGAAGCTGCTTTTACCTGCTTCCAACTTCAACAACAAATCAAAGGTTACCTTTCAACCAATCACTGTCAGTTAGCATGTGCTGGATCTTTGTTTATGTTCACACACAGATGTGGTCGGCGTGTCTTAACCAGCAACTGGTGTAACTTTGGGTCCGCACTGGACCAATGATGAAATTTAAGCTGTCATGTTGATGTGCAAAGTAGAATTTGGACTAGAAATCAAAAAATACAGGTTGATACCAATTGTTAGTAATGAAGAAAGACCATAACTGACACTTGAAGCCAATCTGTGGTACATTGCACGTTATATATTGACAGCATGTGATAGCAGGGAAGATGTCATTCATTACCAGATTCCCTCATATTAAGAATTACTGTAACTCAATACGTACAATAGAAACAAGAAAAGCACTCACAGAGCACAGTACTCCTCCAAAGCTGCTCATTCCTCCATATGGCCTAGTCAGAAATGCAGCATATTTTTTGTAGAAATGCAGCATTTTATTATTATTATTATTATTATTAGTGATCAGAAATCACAGCCAGCACCGTTTGATATAGATGTACCCACAAACAAAATGACCTTGCGCTGAGCACAGGTGTGTATTATGCATGTGTACGTTATGTACGGATACCGAATACCGTGACCGAAATATGCAAATGACTCTTACAAAGGTCTTTTGATCAGTTCATCACTTTTAGCAAGGCTTTGTTTTGCTAGTGTTAAAATAACCGTTCCCTCCATGCTTTTAATTTGAAGGCGTATTTTTAATGCTACAGGCTTTTATTTTTGGCACCATTGCTGCGACACAGGAAGTGTCTATCTAAGAAGCGGTTTCTTGACGTGAAGAAGCCGCTGCCGAAAAGTCAGAAAATTCACGTAAAGATGGAAGGAAAACGGTTAAACTCAGAAACACCCCCACAATTTAATCAGTTGTTCCTTGGATCATTTCTGATGGATAAGTCCTGATAAGTCCTCAGCGGTGGATTTGTAGTAGGATCACAATCAGCTGACGTAGTGTTCACTTGTTGTCATGGTTACAGTGACGCCGTGCTGCCATCTGGCAATGATACAGAAATCTTTAAGAAATCCATGGATCCAGACTATAAGCCGCATCACTGCCAAAATCTAATCACTTGGTCCTTGTGTCATTTCTGACCTTCCCTGGAAATTTCATCCAAATCTGTTGGTCTGTTTTTGAGTAATGTTTCACACAGACAGACAGATTCACAGACAAACGTACACTGATCATCACATAATTTCGCCGCGTTCCTTGGTGGAGTAATAAGTGTGATTAAATCAGAGAGTCATTGTCGGCTGATTGAGACTGATCAGTTTGTCTCCTGCAGTTTTGTCTGTTCTGTTTTCTGAAGCTTTCTCTGTTCTGTCTCTTCTATGGCAGACTAAGGTCCATATCGTGAAGCAACACTGGGGTCCGAGGACGGAATGGAGCGAAGACCCAACTGGAAGCCATGCTTTATTATTATTCCGAGATTCTTTCCTGTTTTTTGAAACTCAAATTTGGCGGCCTAAAAATACTCCAAAAGGCGTGAAACTCTGCACACACATCAGGACCAGCGAAAAATTTGATATTTTACTGGACCTAGATAGGTGTGAGCCAAAATGGCTCAATAGCACCACCTAGAGTTATGAAATTTGGTACACATATCTAACAGGTGAAAACGCACAAAAAAGTCTATTACAACCATGTCCAAAACACAACAGGAAGTCGGCCATTTTGAATTATGCGTCATATTTTGGACCAATTTTTGCACATTTTCAAAAGCTATAAACTCAAACAGGGTAACCCCAACAGAGCTCAAATTTGGCCAGGATGTACACCCAACATGGGTGATCAAAAGCTATCAGAATGCTCCACAAAAGTCTGAGGGTGTGGAAAGAGCAGCCCATGGAATTTCTATGTTCCGCCATAAAACAGGAAGTGCTGTATATCTACCCTGTACATACTCCAATCTGCCTCAAACTTTACCTGTATGATCAGAGTCCAGCCTTCACCAGATAGAGAGGCCGATATACACTCTCAGTCACAGCGCCACCTGGTGGACATGCTTGGATTCACTGATCAGCAAGGATGCAAGGACCCATTCAACGCTGCTTGCAGCTTTAATTAGTTATTGTTTTCCACACTCTGTTTCAGGCTAATCTTCCTCCTAACTTAGCTAAGGCTATGCTAACAGCTATCAACTTGATAATAGTCATACATGATAATAGTCAGTTTCCTGATTTATGGCAACAGTTTGTGTTCAGTCTCTGCTTGAGAGACATTTCTGAGACCAGAGGGTTACTACGGACAGAGAGGTGGCTGCGTTAATCTCAAAGCAATGCACTTAGTTTATCGATAATTGGTCAATAGAAATAACGATAATCACAAAAATTCAGAGACCGATAAGTGGATTCAATAGAGTGTGTAAACAACAGGTCACAGTACATGCTTTCTGTCAATGTTTTATTGAAAACTACTGATTTCAACGGCAAAATACTGTCTGTTTTACAGCTCATAGTTTAGCATGCAGCAGTGCTGTCACTGAACCTGTAAGGACAAGCAGATCTACTAAGGCAAAGTTTATTGCTCGGGGCTCTCCGGCTCCCATGTCTGTTGCTCTGGTCTCTGCTCTCTCCTCTCCCCATTAACCAGCTGACAGATCAGTAATAAACACAGCCTGTCACCTTCAAGGCTTGCCTCTCATTTACTGGAGAACACATGAAACCACACTCTCTCATTCCCCCTCTATCTCCCTCTCCTGTCCCTTCATCCTCTGGGCTCATTGGAGCTGAAACACAATTTTTTTGGCCCCAGCCGCCTCCGAGGCAGCGAATTCTCCTCTGTGCCCAGATAGTCCTGAAAAAGGCATGAATATTAAATGGAAAATCCATGAATAAATAACCGAAAAAAGGACTTCCGTCACTTTAACCTCTTTCTGTCTCCTGGCAGTGGATGACAGAAGAAGAGCACAAGGGGGGAGAAATAGAGGAGAAAGAAAAAAACACGACCACCTCAGGAGAAAAGGTGGACATTTGTCAAGTAATTGGCTTTCTCTATTTGCAGTCCCACGGTGCAGTGATTTCACACATAAAACAAAGAGGTAATCACATGGCAACAGTGCAGTTGATGGTTAGTGGAGCAAAATTCAGCTGCATTATTTTCACTGGAAGTGTATTGTGTTATTTCCATATTTTGTGTGACCGGAGGGATAAAAGCCATACATATTGCAACAGCTCAATAACATATGCGTGGAAAATGCAAATGACATTGAAAAAGGGAGCTGGAAGTGCAATGTGTACAAGGCATATGATGTTGAACGCATAACAAACAAATAGAGAAAATCATCTCTTTGTGATGTACACTCACTAGTCCCTGGACACGCAGCTGCTGCACAGGAATGAGTAAATATAGATGTCTTTGCTTGAAGCTATTCCCATAAGCGTGCTTAATGCGTACTGTACTGGATTTCAGTGGTTTGTGTTTCTAACATAGCACACTGGAAATCACAAGACCGGCACAAAGCAGCTGCTACTGAATCAGTCCCAGTGATCTTCACAAACTAGCAGAGGAAAATGTGATAAATCAAACAAACAAACTGAATATGAGCAACAGAACAGCAAATAAAGCTCCAGTTATTTATAAAAGCATTAAAAATTCATGCCTGTGTATCACAGCTTCAATGAACAGAATCCATTCATGCCTTAACCCTCGTGTCGTCCTGCGGGTCAAATTGACCTGTTTTAAAGTTTGAAAATGTGAAGAAAACAAATATTTTCACAGTGAAACTTCTGATGTCCACATTTTCAACATTTTTGGAAAATCTTTGAACATTTTTTTTTTTGGTGGAAAAAAAGAAATGTTAAAAATGTTTCTTAAGAACATTCACAAAAAAATCAACCAAAATCCAGTGAAATTTGCTGGATTTTGGTTGATTTTTATGTGAATGTATTTGAAGAAAATATTAGAAGTTTTACTGATATATATGGAATCCCTTTAGATATTGTTAGGATTTTTTTGGAAGACTTTTACTCATTTACTAAAAATATTTAGAAGAATTTTCTTGCCACATTTGGGGGATTTAAAAAAAACTTTTAAGGGAAATTTTAAGGAATTATTGGAATTTTCTTCTTGAAGGTTTTGCAAATTTCCAGAAATTTGGGGATTGCTTTTGCAGGATTTTTGGATTTTATTCAGACAAGGAAATAATACTTTTTGGTGCCCGTAAATGAAGACAACAGGAGGGTTAAAATGGCTTCAATGTGACTCTACACCAGCGTATTGCTTCTTTTTCCACACATCCCTCCGTACTCGATGCACCTCGAGCACACCAGCTCACCTACAACTCTGCTTCAACACTGTCAAACTACTCTACATTACCCAATTTCAACTTGTAATAAGGGAGCAATTCAGACTTTTATGTTCAGAAACGGATTTGAAGGATGAAAAGTGATACAGAAAGTCCCACCCTGCAAGTTAACATAATTGGTTCCTTAGGTTTGTGATGTATGAAACCTCAAATATCTGAATCTGTGTTTTTGAGACTGTCATCGGTACAATGAAAATACTAAACTGTGGCTTTGAATGATTAGTTCACGCATGACTTGTCTTCTAGCACTTAAAAAGCCTCATATGGACAACTTTCAGAGATCATTCTCACCTTTTGCAGGAAGTAATGAAACAAGAAAGAGCTGTCAGACTAGCTGCAAACTTTTGAAATGCCGCAAAAACAGGGTTTATTCCCCATGACTCCAGTGAATAAGTGAAAACTTTTCGGTGTTTTGCAAATTTTGCTGTTTATACTAACTTTTTGTTAACACCTGGCTGGTGAGGTGTTACCTGCAGAACTACAGGCAACAGACTCCAACAATATAACATACTTCTCATACTGTACAAGATCACCAACACCCAAAGCATCTCTATGAAAACATCCTGAGTGTTTGGCAGCACTGGAAACAAACCTCCTCTGTTAGATTCCTGATAAAGTTGTTTGCTGTACCATTGAAATGCACCTGCTGTAACCATGAGTTTCACATGCACAAACATGTAATCACACATGGTAAAGCAGCACAATAAGCGACTTCATAAGAAATGAGAAACATAGCTTTAATTGTGTCTTCTGAGAAAATAAAAGACATAAGAGAGAAAAGGAATGAAGCGTGTTGTGTACTTTGACAGCAGTAAATTGATGCACTGGGTCGATAATTATCCAGCCCATTGTTTTCTCTGTGCTTTACAGTGTGTATGTTTAATCAACTCAATTTAGTCAGTGACAAACAAAAATCCTATTAGGTCTGTCCATCAGTAATGGATAGAAAAAATTACATTTGTCATGACATCTAAAACGATCTAACAATATCACTACTAATACTCTCCCTCTGTCGATGCTCAACAATCTGCACACGATATTACAGTTTCCAGAAATGTTCCACTGCAAAAGCAAAACATGATTAAATATGTTGATAAAAAAGCTTAACTGTGTAAATATTTCAAAAACGCTTTGTTATTAACAGCTACTTAAATGGCTATTAGAGAGGAAATGGAGTAAATGGTGCTGACACTTTGGCTTAAGGCTTTGTCAACCTTGAGGTCCTTTGAAATGACTCCAGTGATTTTGAGATTATATATGTCAATGGCTTACACTACTCCAGATAAAAAGATCCCACCACAACCTGCTGCTGAAGCTGAATTTCTCATCTTAGTAATTATATCCATGACTTCCTTTCTTGTAGTCAGAAATCTCGACAAAAGGGAGCTCTTTTGTATTTGCTGGGGAGCCATCAGTGTGACTAATCTTTCTGGGAAAAGATAAGTCGATGTTCACAAAGCACTCACTGAGTTCATATGTTATATCATAAGAGTTATACATTCAGACTGAATGAACAACTGGGACCTGTTTCTCTTTACAGGCAGTAAAAGCACTTTGTGTTTTCTTTGTCTAATGGACACCAGTTACTTCTGTGACAAGTACTACATGTAATCATGGAGATTATTCTACATGTTGACTTTATGTATTCCTTGGTGTTACGGCACATTGACCGAAAGCCCATTAATCCCTACGGAACAAATACACACCACTCAACCCATTACTTATATCATGGGATCATTTTCAGCACAATCAGCTATCACCTCTTTAAAGCCAGAAAGTACATAGAAGATGGAAAAAAGGAACTACATGCTGATGAACCAAACTCTGAAATGTGTAGACAGATTCTCACCTGTTGCACTTGTTGAACTAATTCACTGTTTCTGTCAAGTGAAGTTAGAAGTGCTTGTACAAGAGATTTGTAAGTTCTTTCCTGCTGGTTGAGCACTCTTCAAACAAGGATTTAATCCATCTGATTCTCTCATGAAAGAGTACACTGGGTACGTTCATCCTGAGAGCAACTGAATTTTAATTCTTCAAATGCATCATAATAGAAAAGTCAAAAATAATCTTTAAGTTACCTCATTTGTTGCTCTGTATAACTTGTAAGACCATCTTAATGCTCATGAACAGTCATAGCAGGTTAGCATTTTCATCTTGCAGGTAGAAGATCCCCGGCCTTCCTGGGATCTTTCTCCATGTTCTCATGTTCATGTGTGGGTTTTCTCCAGGTTCTCCAGCTTCCTTCCACAGTCCAAAAACACGCTAAGGTCCACTGGTGATTCTAAATTGTGAATGTGATTGTCTCTGTGTGTAGCCCTCTGACAGACTGGCGGTCTGTCCAGGGATAGACTCCAGCCCCCCACGACCCAAATGAGGATTAGGCGGTGTATAGATAATGGATGGATGGATGTTCTGCTTGAATGATCTAAAGTTATGTGTAAATATAGTCAGGCAAGCGATTATCTTTTAGCTTGATCTCATCAGAGAAACAACACAGTTCGATTATTTAAGGTGCTTAAACCACTAATGTTTCAGTAGGGAAATCTCTTACTGGTGTGTGAAATGAATATGTACAATCTCCAAACTCACCCTCCTTGAACTTGCATTCATCAGGGGGCGACTCCTCTGACTGCAAAAAGTCTGATTGTATAGAAGTCTAGGAGAAAATGTCTCTACTTCTTAATTAATCTGTTACTTCATTTAACACTTTTTCCAGTGAGTTTATGGTTGCATTCACTTGATGAAGCCCTTTTTGAATGCAGCACGATGGTCATTTTGTAAGTTATGGTAAAATCTGAATAAAATACACAGTAAAGTCGGGTATGTTTTGGGGGTGGGCTACCTTGGGATTGACAGGTCGCTACCATACCGGTGTGTGTTGTGTCCTTGAATTTTTTTCCATCAGATTCAACCCTCAGTCCCTCCATCCTGCTTCAAAAAAGGGAAAGATGACAACGACCAAATGCCAGACTCAAAGCTTTCACACGATACTACGTCCAACTCTTGTACGCAGTCATGATTTTGACCTAAAAATGATCTTTTCCTAAATCTAACCAACTATTTTTGGTGTCAAAGCTTAACTGAGTAAGTTAGCTGCTTAAACGTTACCAAACAGCAACTGAAAACAACAATAATAAAAAACAACCTGAATAATAAGTTAACTACATCTAAAAATAATGGACCCACATGGACATGAACGCCAGTCGACTGTTCAACAGTCCTTAGAGTGACAACCCAACACCAGATCTCCACCAGACTGCTTGTTCAGACCTGCATGATACAAGATAATGAACTGTCCACTGTCCTAATGTTTCATCCTGTTGAAATACAGTCAGCTGTTATGGCCTGCTGAGGATTATAATTGGCTTTTGTATGATTTACTGTGTTTGCATCTTTATGATCAGGTAACCGTTTTTCTCAAGGTCCTGTCATTTTATATTACAGAGACCAAGCACTGCATCTTTAAACACCTTAAGTATAGTGGTATAAGGTCTGTGTTTCACTTTCTAGCTGTGTGTGCAGAGCCACTTTATAAAGAGGATGTCAGGCTATTAAAAGCATAGTGGGAAGTGAAGGATAGCTATAAGGGACAGAGAGAAGAAATGTGGGTTCATGTCAGAGAGCCAAACAGTTTTCAACACCCAGACTGACCTTCAGCTCACACAGAAGCACACACACGGATACAAATGTTCACAGGATGTGACCATAAACCACAATGCACATCCCTTATTACAGCAGTCAGCCTCGGCCGTGTGTCATTTTAAATGTCACCAACTCCTCCACGGGGTAATGACTGATCTACCTGAGTTAGCATCCAGCATTTCCTAGCATATTAGCTATAAAGCAAACTGAGTGGAGAGAAAGGCAGCATTAGATTATTTGATAGTTGCCATTTAATAATGTTCATCCATGTGTGTGTGTGCTGGCTGTTCTCTGCAATTCGCGGTATTGCCACTAATGCAAAACATTTGCTGGTGCTACAGTACAAAAAGATGACCTGCTGGACTCCAGCATCATGCAGCTCTCAGCTCATTTGTTTGCTTTGCAAGCCTGACAAATCACATTCATATAAACTGCTGATCTGTAAGCATGAAATGATAACAGGCTGAAGTAAATAAGTGGCTGGTGACTAAAATCCAGCAGAGCTCTTAGGTTAAAATATTTTCCTCTGGAGCTGGCAGACTGGCTTGTTAGTATTCCACTTAATGCTTTGTATACTCTGTGGGAACACATTATTGCTGTAAATATAAAATGTATACAGTAAAAGCACCGCAGGTATATTTTAATATGAGCCCGTAGAGGCTGGCAGAAAATCTCAGCGGTTGATTCTTGATAAAGTGATAATCTGTGGAATCAGTGAGGAACCAGCTAATGTTTATCAAGGCTCCTGCTCCCATTTTCCACAACATGATTGCAGAATTTGCATAATGAAACTATCAATCTCAGCAACAACGCAGTGCAAGTTTTTACATATTGCAAAATGCACTCGCAACACATTAAAGTTTAACACCCTAATAAAAAAAAACAACAGCTGTTATCATTATGCAACCAAGCAGCGACTCTGCTGGAAAGAATGGAAAAGCACAGAACTGTTCTTCTCCTGCTCATTGTGATGAGGCGTGAGATGGTTGGCAATGCCAGCGACAAGCGGATCTTGTCAATGTAAGCTGCTGGAGGAGCAAAAAATACTTGTGCTAAGCCCCCCTGGGTAAGATGAGCGGCAACGCCTTGACCCATGAGATGCAGTGGGAATTTAGGTGGAAGAGGGGCTGAGAGAGCAGGAGAGTGAGATAGTGAAAAGCTAGCTGGTGACAGATCAGTAAGACAGGCTGGACTGTGGAGGTCCATGTGGGTCAGGACGACCAGCCAAAATTCCAGGCTAACATGGACAGCAGGGAGCATGTAGTGATTAATGCACACCGCATACCTACACCTTACGCAAAACTCAACACATTCATTAAGGTGTGTTATGAACAAATAACCCGTTTTATCACGAGGAGGGTAAAGGTGCATAATGAATGAACTATTTTAGATATTTACAATTCTTCAGTTCAGTTTGTACAAAACTACTGTGTCTATTTTTGGGTACATTAATGCTCTTAAATGTGAACAGGACAGTGAAGATCAGTGTCAAGGCCAATGTGCATCTTTGGTCATCGATTTAACCCCTTAAAATAGATTTCTGTGTATCAAACTTACATATTAAAACGCAATTGCACCGTTAACCATGGTTGGGTGGGTGGGTGGTTGGTTGGTTGGTTGGCTGGCTGGCTGGTTGGGTGGGTGGTTGGTTGTTAGGTTGGTTGGCTGGGTGGGTGGGTGGGTGGGTGGTTGATTGGTTGGCTGGCTGGCTGGTTGGGTGAGTGGTTGGCTGTTAGGTTGGTTGGGTGGGTGGGTGGTTGGTTGGTTGGCTGGGTGGGTGGGTGGTTGGCTGGCTGGCTGGTTGGGTGGGTGGTTGGCTGTTAGGTTGGTTGGCTGGGTGGTTGGTTGGTTGGTTGGTTGGTTGGTTGGTTGGTTGGTTGGTTGGTTGGTTGGTTGGGTGGGTGGGTGGGTGGGTGGGTGGGTGGGTGGGTGGGTGGGTGGTTGGTTGGTTGGTTGGTTGGTTGGTTGGTTGGTTGGTTGGTTGGTTTCATTGGTTGGGTAGTTTCGTTGGTTGGGTGGGTGGTTTCGTTGGTTGGTTGGTTGGATGGTTGGGTGGTTGGTTGGTTGGTTGGGTGGGTGGTTGGTTGGCTGGGTGGTTGGTTGCTTGGTTGGTTGGCTGGGTGGTTGGTTGCTTGGTTGGTTGGCTGGGTGGTTGGTTGCTTGGTTGGTTGGTTGGTGGGTGGCTTGTTGGATGGTCGGTTGGTTGGGTGGTTGGTCGGTTGGATGCTTGGTTGGGTGGGTGGTCGGTTGGTTGGGTGGTTGGTCGGTTGGATGGTTGGTTGATTGGTTGGAAGGTAGGTAGATACTTTATTAATCCTTAGGGATATTCAAGTTCACTGCAGTACACTGGTACACTGCAGTTTCAAACTAGATAAGATCGACCATGGTGTTCACTGCTTATTTTGTTCAGGATGTGTCTTGTAGCACATAAAAAACACAATATGGAAATATTAAGCAAAAAATTGTAATTTTCACTGCAGGAGGTCTCTAAATTAATGGATTTGTAACCACACCAACATTAACCAAGTTTTATGAGCTTCAACTGCGCGTTTTGTGTGATCGTACTGAGAATCGGAGAGATGAACAAACAGCACTACAATATCAGAATTAGTCATATTGGTCGCATTATGTAGGGACTCCGACTGATAATTTGACAAAAACAAAATCAGCTGTCATCTTGTTTTATTGCTAAACAGTTGTGAGAAAATGAGGAGATGGTGGTGATTGTGTGAGTGAGTTTGGCTGAGAGGAATTACATCACATGTGAGAGCCAGAGCTGGAACAAAGCCGTCAAGCAGTTGGATAATAAGAAAGACAGAATATTAAATCACAGTCTGAAGAGAGGTGTAGCTGGAAGAAACACATACTCGATTCAAATGTCGTTAAAAGCCTCCACAAAAGGGCTATTACAAGAAATTGAGGAAAGGTGGTGACCTTAAACAACAAGCCTGTGGCTGGTAAAGAAATCTTCCTAATGGAAAAACTGAGACATGTTGAGAATGCAAGAAGCAAAACTGTAAGAAATATGCACAACTGTACCAGAATATGGACACTGACGCGGAAAAGTAGCTGCGAATAGATTCATAAACAAGACTACATGACTAATATCTATGTACAAACTTCTCCAGACATTTCTTTTGCATTTAGTTTTGTCTGTGCTGACCTCAGTCAAGATTAAAGTGCAGAAGAAGCAGGCTGCAGGTATTGTAAAAATGAATGATAAAATCCATTAGTGGTTAATAATCTGCAACGGGCAACTTTAACAAAACCCCGTTTATTTACCCACCAATAAAACGTAAGGTGCTGATTCATAAACCACAAGCTATTGTTGGTTTAAATAATGCAGCTACAGATTTCCCTACAGCAATCTGAGCCTGCAACAGAACGCCTGGAATAACGTGTCAGCAGGTTTCATCAAGTTCAGCCTTTTACTCAACATCATCAATTTAAGACTACTAAAAAGTAAAAACGAAAAAAATACCAGAATACACGAGTGACCTTATGTATCACTTCAGATGTAGTGGAGCAGGTAAGTGACGAATGATAAAACAGAGCTAAAGGCTTTAATAGTATTTACAGACTTCTAAAAGCTTCCATATCAATAATTTTTTTCCCCCAACCCTTACTGACATCTTACTTAACAAGAAGTTCATTTAATCTCTTGCTGTTCAGGTCTAAGCTAAACCTCGAAAACCCTTTTTAAGGTATTCATCATATTCACAGAAATTGAGACAAGGCCATCATATCCAGTTCAGTGTTTTTTAAAAAGGGCACAGCTCCTGCTACATTTTACCTTGAGCCTGTCAAAAAGCAGTCTCCATCGATCTGAAAAGATCTAAAAGAGGCACAGCTCCATAAACAATCCTCTCAAGTCTTTAGAGGGTTTTGAAATATTAACAAAAGAGCTTGCAGGTACATCATTTTGCAGTAGTAGCTCCGGCAGCAAAGGGAAAATGTGTTTGAGTCCTATTATAAATCATACAATACAGCAACAACATTGCACATCCAGGCCTGGCTTGTCCCCCAGGCAACCCGACAGCAAAATCCTGTCTTTACAGATGGCTCTGAGAGACAATCTATACATGTGAGTGTGAGCATGCTTTGTGTGTCTGTAATTCTGTTTTATTAATGAAAATATAGCAATGGGGAACTGCCTGGCATTATCGCTCTTTCACATATCTATTTATGTATGCATGTGAGCATACAGAACGCACAGGAGGAAGCTGATAAAAAAAAAGAAAGAAATAAAGAAAGCCTTAGTTGGTTCGGGCTAATTTCATCCACTCCACTTCCCCTGACATGAAAGAAGTAGGACTTACAGATCTTGTGCTTCCCTTTCATGGGGAATTTCACCAGCAGCTCCTGGGGGTTGGTGCAGATGAAGACAAATGGAGAAGCCGACTCCTCACAGGTATCAGGAAACTGCAGGGGTGGCGGGGGGAAGGGATGATGAAAAGAACAGTTTAGCATCGCCTTACACACAGCTAGCATGTCCACATTGTGCACAGAAAATATGTTAAAGCCTGTGATAGTTATGAATCATTCAGCGAGTGTCTGTTTGTACGCCTCCACCGTGCTACATGTCCTCCATGCCTGATGTAATACTACATGCCTGACAGCAACTGATAGTTATGAGTCTCTCTGGGTCTCATGCACTATAATTGCACAACTAATGATGCAGTTGCTAATGAGAGCATCTGCAGCACTTGTGAGCCGTACGGATGACACAAGATGTTGAAAAACCTCATTTCAAAACATCCAAAGGATTTCTTAAATGCACACTTTCCAACGGACGGACAATACTATATAACAACAATAATAAAATCAGGAAGCTTATTGTGTAGAACAGGAGAGTCAAACTCATCTTAGTCCAGGTTCCACATTCTGCCCAGTTTGATCTCCAGTGGACCGGACCAGTAAAACCACAGCAGAATAACCTATAAATAACCACAACTCCAAATTTTCCCTTGCAAAAAAATATGTTCATAATGACAAAAGACAAAAAACAACAAAAATAAGACAAAATATTACAAAAAATGAGATTCAAAATGACAAAAACGAGAAACAAAAAGACAAAAAACATTAGACAAACCACAAGTCAGACAAAAAAAACAAAAACAGACAAAATATGACAAAACTGACACACAAAATGACGAAAGTGAGAAACAAAATAACAAAAACTAAGACAAACAACACAAAACAAAAGCAAGAAACAAAGCGACAAAAAATAGACACACAACACAAGCTAGACAAAAAAAACCAAAATGATGCATAAAGTAAAGAATAAAGCAAAATACAAACTGATAAAATTAAGACAAACAATACAAGCAAGACAAAAAGGAGACAAAGGTAAAAAATGTGACAAACGACAAAAATCAGACAAAAACAATAAAAACAAGACAAAATATTACAAAAATGAGACACAAAAGAACAATGAACAATCTAGTATTTTACTTCATGATCAAAACAACTTGTCCTGGTTTAGAAATGATTTTAAATTTATAGTTTTACTAATTTACAATCTGCAGTTAATGTCTTCTCTGGAATGTTTACACTTTGAGGGCCGGATTGGACCCTGTGGAGGACCGCTTTTGGCCCGCGGGCCACATGTTGGACACCCCTGTTGTATAGTATTTGTGTTAGTCAAATAATTACTCAAAGAATTGTTACCTCCCAACACGGCAAGATGTGCAATCTAGAAAAATACATCACATTTAACCATAACATATTTATGAATACCACATAACCACACTGCATTCCTATGAAGGAGAAGGTATTTTACAGCCCATAATAATTGACAGCAGCCCACAGCATACAGAGGCCGAGAGACAAGCGAAAACCTCTCTCCGCCGTGTTATTGATTGGTCTCTCAGGTGAGAGTAGGGAATTGACTGACACAGTGACAAAGGAGTCATCTTTCCCATCACTGGCAGCCAACGGCTCTCAGCTCATCCAATTTCCTCCAGCGCTATCAGATAGTGGCCATGATTGCATCTAGCCAACCAGGAAGCGGCTCTTTTCATGACAGCATGCTTTTTCCTCCCCACCCCCTCGCCCTTATTCACAGCCTCTCTATCTCCCTCAAAGGAGCACTGAAGGTTTTGACAAATTTGGGGCTTTTAAAGGAAATCAACAGAGTCTGCAACCCATCTGTATGCTCCTTGACAAACTGGGGCAGATGATAGAGATGCTTATTTCAGATTAAAGTCCATGTCATCTCCAGTCTGATACACTGGCGAGTGATAAAATATGTAAACACTCAAAGAGTTGTTAGATGCTGGTGGGGATGTGAGGAGAGCCCCTTGATTACTCCTTCCTGTGGCAAATGACACAGTGATTCCAATTAAATTAGGGTTTCCAGTTAGAAAATCTCCCTGACTGTTCTTGAAAGAAACTGTCTGTTATTTAGTCAGGGTTAAAGAAGGTAAAGGTTGTGAGTTTAAAATGTCATTTTGTGGGATACGGTTTATAATATGTAATATATAAAGTATTAAAGTCCCATGAAAAGATGAAATCCAACTATAAGAACCAAGCTACACTACTGGCTGTATGACTAAAATCTGATTTAAGTTCCTCTCTGCCAACGACCTCCATTGTTGTCCAACTAGGGATCAACTGATTATAAGATTGATCAATTATTAGATCAGATATTTAGCATTTTTTCAGTTTTTTCCTCAACTCCTGATACCATAAATTAATTACAAATACCATATCATGCCTATCTGTAGTCGCCACTTAAATCATTCTCTATGTCCAGCAATTAATAGAAACACATCAGTGAGCCACACTGTTAATCCTTCATTACATGAACGCTCCCAGTGGCATTAAAAGTCACACCAAAAACATATATATTAGGGTGGCCTTAGACTCATTCAGAGCAAATTACTACAATGTGTGTAATTATTCCAGACAGCCACACTTAAAGTCAGACTGAAAAGGTCTGAAACTGAAACAGTCATTTATCCAACACGCTTTGTCCATTCCATAATTAACTGGAAAGAAGCATCGACACAGCTCCAATAATTTGAAAAATCCAGAATCTATGACCCTACAAATATTAGTGTGGTGCTGCTGAAGCTAGCTAGAGCGACGCTATACCATTGCATTCTTTAAGAGTGTCAACCAAGAGAGCCGATAAAAACTAGAAAAGCACTCAGAGAGCGCAGTCCTCCTCCAAGGCTGTTCAGTTGATGTATCATTTCCGACGGATGAAATCTTTAATAAAAAATTACCTTGCGCTGAGCACAGGCATGTGTTATGCATGTGCATGTTATGTATGAATACCGAATCACATGTAAATTACTCTTCTAAAGGTCTGTTGATCATTTCATCACTTTTGCCAAACCTTTGTTTTGCTACTGTTAAAAAAACCATTCCCTCCATGCTTTTATTTTGAAGGTGTATTTTTAATGCTACAGACTTTTATTTTGTCACCATTCCAGTGGCACAGGAAGTGTTTATCTAAGAAGCGTTTCCTTGGCATGACGGAGACACTGCTGAAAAATCCTAAAATTCCCGTAAAGATCCATCCATCATCCATCATCCATCCATCCATCTATCCATTTGCTGTCTAGCAAAGGATGTGTCTAAACTTAGAAGCAGCTGGAATGGAGACAAGGTCTGACGGTGTTTCCTGAAGAAAGGAGTGAAGGACAGAAAGGGGAATTTGTGTTCAAAAAAAAGCTGATGGCTGAACTTAAATAAAGGATTAGTGAAACACCAGGAGCTTCACCATGGTCTGGCTGGGGTTTGTTACATACATGACCTAAATATGTAGCGGGACTCAGAAACAGCCCACAGTTTAATCATTGGTTCCTTGGATGATTTCCAACTGATAAATCAGTCATTTTGTAGTAGGATCACAATCATGTGATCGTCAGCAAGTAATTGACACAGTGTTCACTTGTTGTTATGGTTACAGCGACACCGTGCCAGCTGCTATATCTCCCAATGGGAAATCTTTAACAAATCCGTGGATCCAGACTATAATCTGCATCACTGTGAAAATCTAATGAGGTGGTCTTTGTGTCATTTCCGACTTCCCCTGAAAATTTCATCCAAATCCGTTAGTCTGTTTTTGAGTAATGTTTCACACAGACAGACAGACAAACAAACATACGCCCCCCCACCCCTCCAACCCTCTATCTCTACCCCTCTACCTCTTCCCCTCTACCTCTTCCCCTCTACCTCTTCCCCTCTACCTCTTCCTCTCTACCTCTATCCCTCTATCTCTACCTCTCTACCTCTTCTGTCCCTCTCAACCCGCCCGGCCAGCAGCAGATGGGTCCCCCACATAAAGATCCGGGTTCTGCTCAAGGTTTTTTTTCCCTGTTAAAAGGGTGTTTTCCTGCCACTGTCACCTTAGAGCTGCTCTGGGGGTCAGGCATATGGGTTCTGTAAAGCGTCTCAAGATAATTTGACTGTAATTGGTGCTATATAAATACAATTAAATTGAAATTGAATTGAATCGATTGTCACATAACTTTGCCATTCCTTGGCGGAGTAACAAATGATAAATAGTCTTTCTTATTCACCAATTCACACAGCAGCCATGCAAAGTGGTCGGCTACAACCGAGAGCAGCTTGGAGTTCTGTATCAAGGATGCTTTGGCACATTGGGAGTTGGTGCCTCCAACCTTTAGACCAGTGGACAAACCACTCGACCGTCTGAGCCACTTGTCCTGGTCAGAGCTGCTGTATGGATATATAAGGGGTGTTGGTTTATTCATGCACTGAGCAAGAAAACATTTCACCTCCGAAGTTACCAGAAGCTGCCAATTGTCTTTCAGCAGCAGTCCTCTAGTAAAAATGAAAATTATCCTTACATTTTTTGGGACAGCTGAAAAAGGCAAACAGCCAAATAATATAATAAAATAATTTCATATGAGACCTTTATTTCTGCCTGGTTACCTCATTCTTCACTATTAACACTGCAGTCCATTAGTGTTGAGGTCTAAAGTCTTGTTGCAACACATTTAATTACAAAAACGGCTTAATTAGGCTGTCGGCTCAAAGTCTGCACCATAATAAACGTCTGATTGATAACAGCATACTGAAACAATGAGGACACAATCCTTCAGATGGGATGTTGTTCTTGTTATGAATAAATGATTCACAACAAGATGGCTTTATGAACAATTCATAGTCCATACATGTATGTAAACATGTGACTGTAGGTTACATATCCTTAGAGACGAGTCACAATCAAAATATGTACACACTGCTGCATCAATGGTGCACTCTGATACTTCAAAAAATACTGTTGTAAGAAGGTTAGCTACAGTGGGGACTCAGTGACCAGGTGTTTAGGGCGCATACCTGCCCAGAGCAGCAGATCCTCACTTCAAGAACAAGAGAAGCACTCAGAGAGCGCAGTACTCCTCCAAGGCTGTCCATTCCCCCATATGGCTTTGTCAGAAATGTAGCATATTTTTGTAGAAATGTAGCATTTTATTATTAGTTATTGATGATCAGAAATCACGGCACTATAGAATATAAGTATCCACAAACAAAATGACCTTGTACTGAGTACAGGTGTGTGTTCTGCATGTGTACGTTATGTACGGATACCGAATCACGTTACCTAAATAAGTAGCGGGCGGCGGGAATTGATGGGACTCAGAAACATCCCCATAATTTAATCAGTTGTTTCTTGGATCATTTCTGATGGATAAGTCCTGGTAAGTCCTCAGCGGTGGATTTGTAGTAGGATCACAATCAGCTGATGTAGTGTTCACTGGTTGTCATGGTTACAGTGACGCCATGCTGCTATCTGGCAATGATACAGAAATATTTAACAAATCCCTGGATCCAGACTAGAGGAGGCCAAACTGAAGGCCAGGTATCCCAACCTTGGAGCCAAGCCAGGAGGCTCAGACTTTCTCAGGAAAAGACTTCAGAAGAGGCAAAAATATTTTGACTCTGGTGACTACAACATGACCAAGGCAAAAATGAAGAATAACCAGCTGCCATCAGCCCCAGCGAAGAAGACTGAGATCAGAAGGGACCACATCCCAACCCCTCAGGACCTGCCTCAAAGAAAGACCTCCATCGTGGCCAGCAAGCTGCCTGGTTGATGGGTCAATGTTTACAGCTTTGCCACCATTCCAGCGCCCACTTCATTTCTAGCTGCTGTTTTGTTTCCTTTCTCCATTGTTTTGTATTCTCCAAGAACCAGTTGGATACCGAACCAAATACCTGAGAACAACTGGCAGTTGTCAGGCATCTAACTATCAATGAGAAAAGTCCAGCAAAGTAGTAACTGAAAATGTTTCTGAAGATCTTAAACAAAACTTGAACACATCTTGATTTCTGAACATATCACACTGGAAATATCAATGGATGTTAATGTTTTCTTATTTTCAGAACATAACTGGATCACTGCCAAAATCTAATAACTTGGTCCTTGTGTTAGTTTGGACCGTCCCTGAAAAATTCATCCAAATCCGTTAGTCTCTTTTGAGTACAGACAGACAAACGTATGCCGATCGCCGCATTCCTTGGTGGAGAAATAAAGGCTAAAATAGATGAATAGAAACTTCTATAAAAAAATGTTCAACTACAGTTTAACTATTGGATTTAGCATGTCTCCATTCTTAAAGCAGTGCAGGCTTTAATTTTTCACGTCACTCTTGTGTAAGTTGCCTATTGCACCACAACTCCTCGTCTTCAGCTTAGATGTTGGTTCAGCAAAGACAAACTTTCCATTTTCAGCACAAGAATCATAAAGCTGCTCTCTAGTCACAGCAGAGATGACCACAAATGGCTTGATAAAAAACTAAAAGACACAGAAATTCACACCTGGTATACTTCTGCATCATCCTATGGCTCCTTCACATTTACATCCACACCAACAGTCTCACTATTTTCAACCTCATAACATTTCCATCTCACAGTCTAAATTGAATGCTACCAAATTAACATAAAGGCCACAGCAGGACAAGGTTAAACATGCAGAGAGTAAATGAAAGAGAGAATATTCATCTTGTTTCTCCTTCTAAGCACACTGAAATAAATTTAATATTTCAATCATCATGCACACAAACAGCTTAATAAACTACCAAACATGGTGAAACTGCCCATATTAAGTTATTGAGGAGCTCAATATCCTCTCACATAAGATCAGTGAAAAGGGAAAAAACTGTTTTTCTCTTTGTGGTGTCATCGAAGAGGTTAGGAAAATGGAATAAACATGAGGTCCTCTCCTTGCATTCGGATTTCATTCATGTTGCAAATAAATATGCAGCAACTGAGCGTCCTGTTAATCACTTCTTCTGCAAACTGACCTCAAGGATGGAGCGAAAGAAGTGGTCATGATGACTGACGGAAAAAATGTCCGAAGCATAAAAACATACAAATCATGCTACAAAAACTGATACAGAACTTTAAACATCATGAGAATTTTTGCATGATCTCAGAGTAATGAAGAAGAAGAGAACAAATGTGTTAAACTGAGAGATGCTAGACTAGCGCTGTCAAACTGATCTTAGTCCAGTTTCCACATTCAGTCCAGTCTAATCTCCAGTGGACCAGACCAGTAAAACCACAGCAGAATAACCTAGAAATAACCACAATTCCTAATTTCCTTTGCAAAAAAGTATGTTCAAAATGACAAAAGTCAGACAAAAAAAACAAAAAAAACTGACAAAATATTACAAAAATGAGACACAAAAGAGCAATGAACAATCTAGCATTTTACTTTCTGATCAAAACAACTTGTCATGGTCTAGAAATGATTTTTTTGGACCCTCTGGAGGACCGCTTTAGGCCCATGGGCTGCATATTGGACACCCCTGTGTTAGACTGTAGTAGAGACGAATATTTCCGAATTCCAGATTCCAAGAAAGAAAGAAAGCAACACGAGGCCCTTCCTGAAAAGAAAAGCCTCATTTGAGATCATTACAAAAAAATCTCTGGTTACACAAGATGGCTGTATTGTCAGCGGTACTCAAGCAGACAAAATGGTGGTGGTCTGAATTCAGATGAAACAGGCGGCGCTGCAGCCGGAGCTCCAGTGTGCTCATGTGAGACCCTGCCAGTTGCCTGCTCTTTCATCCTCCATTAGCTAATTAGCATTTAAAGCTGTTGAATGTGCTGCTTTGCCTCACTACCTCCCCCACCTAATTGTTTCCATTCCACGTTAATCAAAAGGGCACGAAACACTGCGGTTGTGTGACAAGGAGGTTTTCTGAAGCCCTCCATATTCATCAGGAAGGATCTAACGTAAGCACAGCGGACGCTTTGGCTTGTCATGAAACACAGGAATCCAGTTAAGAAACTGTTGCAGTGAATTTACACGGAAACACCATGGGCGACGACGTTCGTCACGTGATCTCAGACCGGCACACTAGACGTTAGTCAGTGGTAGGTCAGGCTCACAGCCCCGGGGCATTCTGGGTAGAGGGATGAATGCGTTGGACATGGTAGAGATCTGAGGGTGAATGTACAGTTCTGGTGACGGCTGCTTTAACCCTCCTGTTGTCCTCATTTACGGGAAACAAAAAATGTAGTTTCCTTGTCTGAAAAAAATCCAAAAACTCAGCAAAATATTCCCCAAATTTCAGTAAATTTGCAAAACCTTCAGGAAGAGAATTCCAATAATTCCTTAAAAGTTCCCCTTAAAAGTTTTATTTTTAAAAAATCCCCCAAATTTGGCAAAAAAAAATCTTGTAAATATTTTCAAAAAATGAGTAAAAATCCTCCAAAAAATCCTAAAAAATATCTAAAGTGATTCCATATATATCAGTAAAACTTGTAATATTTTCTTTAAGAACATTCAGAAGAAAAATCTACCAAAATTCTGCGAAATTTGCAGAACATTTCTTTTTTCCACCAAAAGATGTTCAAAGATTTCCCAAAAATGTTAAAAATGTGGACACCAGAAGTTTCACTGTGAAAATATGTTTTTTCCCACATTTTCAAACTTTAAAACAGGTCAGTTTGACCTGCAGGACGACACGAGGGTTAAATGCGTGAATCGTGTATCACCAGTTGATTGCTTCCAATTTGCTTTCCGTTGGAAGTCAGACAACTGTGAGACAAAGAGGCGGCATTCAGTCTGACGATCTCAGTCACAGAATTAGTTCACCTAAAGGAGGAGAAGGTGTTTATTAGCTGTCATGTCAGGAGTTTAACGGGATAAATTTGAAGTTGCTGACATCAGTCTGTTAGCTTAGCTTAACATAAGGAAGCAGGCAGAGATGAAGAGTTGAGATTATTGGATCTGATATTTAGAATTTCTCTGATTATTGGTGTCATCTTTATTTTTTAAGCAGTTCCAGATAAACTAATTTGAAAGTGTACAACTTTTGCTCTAATGCAGTCTAATGTCCCGCCCATAAACACTGTTTATCTATCTTTTCCTTTGATTAAACTCGTAGAAAGCATAACTAAAGAGAGGAACAAAGTTTTGTGTTGGTGTTTCCATTATTCTAAATTCTGATACCAGGATTTCACTTTTACTAAAAACATATATTGGTTATCTGGGCTATTGGTCTCCTCATTACTAACAGTTGGTATCAGCCCTGAAAAACACGCATCAGCTAACTGCTCAGTGAAACATTAGCCTGAGCATCTCTAAAGGCTAAGTCGTTATTTCTAGGTGGCCAAAAGATTTTCACCCACGTCAACGGGGCTTCATGCAGCCCAAAACTGATTATTTAGACTATGTGCACAACAAATCAACAGTCTGTACATGCAAATGAAAAACTAAATGTTTGCTTGATGCTAGACATGTACAGACGTGCACATGCGTGGAACATGTGTACATAGTAAACTGATATGTAACATTAATTATGAAGTGTTTAGAGTGTAAGCAGATACAGAAGCCATGAACTGGCCTTAAAGCCCTCTAACAGATCTGTTATATCTTGTTTATTTAACCCCTACTGAAACCAAAAACTACACAACAACATGTTGTGGTTTTACAGAAATGTATGCACTTTAGTCATCATTACTGTTGGACAGAGTCAACCAGCCTCACATTTACCAGACATCAGAGTGGTTCTGAGCTTTTCATCGAGTAACACACACTTTCCAAAACTCTTTTTCTAAAGTTCCTCTGTGGCTGTTGATTAAACTCCAAAATACGTGTCAAAATGACATATTTAGATTATTTTCCCATGAAAATAACCCCTTCCTGCCTTAAAATGGCTTGAATGAAACTCTACATTGCTGCTTCCTCTAAAATGTGCAGATCTATGAAGTCATAGTTTCTATCTACACCAGCTCTGTATTATCTGCTGCAGCTAAAGCACAACAGCTCACCTACAAAACAATGGCAGTTTGCAGTATTGGACTAATTCAGCTCTACATGTTTGAATCGGAACCAATTCTGAAGAATAACGATGCTATGAAAGATGCAAAGATGCAAAGATGCAAAGCTCTCCCCAGCAAGTCGACAGGATTAGTTCCTTATGTCAGTTCCATACGAAACAAACCTCATTGATGCTTTAGTTTGTTACACGGCTGTCTGAATGTGTGTTTCTGAGACTGTACACTGCAGCATTAAGGCATAAATGCATTTAAAAATCACCATGTGGACACACTAACGAGATAAATACCTTGGTTTTCACTGGAGGTTCTTTAAAATGTCGGGGCTACATGTAGTTCATTTTCTGCTTACAGACAGTCAGAATAATTTGTGTTTAATCACTCCTTCCTACCAGAGAATGAGCATCATGTACCTGATTGAAGCATCTTTGTATTTGCAGGGCAGACATGCTGCGATGCTGAAGCAGGGATGTGTGGGAGTGGAGCAGGAAAACGTGCTGCAAATGTGGATTCAAACATTTAACGAGAGCCTGACTGAATGAAGAGCGATGTGCAAAAAGCTGAACAGCGAAAAGGAAGAGGTGAAAAATTCATACAGCATCACAGCCTCTTCACAGACTGCCAATTCAATAAACTGCCCACTATTTAATTTGCTGGGATCAAGCCAGAGGAGATTCAACAATAACCAACTGCAATAATATGTAATTCACAAGTTCACTGGAAAAAGTGAAAAGGGGACGGTGAGGCACGGGCTGCTGGAAGGAAGCCTTTGGCTACAAAGAACAACGGTGGCTTAGAGGGCAGACAGAGGGCACCGTGACCCGACTGCTCCTCGTTTAGACCCTCATATGTGCATTTCATCTTCTGCCTTCTATATACTGTACTATTCATCCTCAGCACGGTCCAAACACCATGAGTTACCATCAGCATCCGATGAAAACAACATCCATCTTAATAAAAGCAACTAAAACGGAGCCAGGATCTGACAGCAGGAACACAAACCTTTGAGTCCAAGCTTGTCAAGTAACAGCTCAACAAGCCAACACTGTTCCCTCTCCTCTCCCTCTCTGGCTCTTTTTAGCTGCTGTCGGCAATTATGGGCAGCAGAGACAAGTAATCTCCTTCTAGGCGACAGGGCCAGACCAGAACAGGCATGTGGAGTGGGTGGGAGGGTTTGGGGGAACTGGCCCCAGCCTCAGCCCCAGCCAGGCCCTGCTTGGCTGCACTCAATCTCAGCCCAATAAAAAGCCCTTCACTGGCAGGGTGCAACTGAGCCAGACGGGCTGGGAGCATGTGGCTTTTAAAAATGAGGAGGGTGGAATCAGAGAGAGGGAGGGGGGGAGAACAGAAAGGAGAAGGCAGAGGGGAAGATGGGGAGTAGAAAATGAGGATTCGACAGATAATCAGAGCACAGGGTGAGGAAGAAACAGAGATTTTTTGATAGATAGGGAGCTACAGAAGAAGGACACTTCAGAAACGCTGCTTACAGCTTCTGTCAGGGATGGTTTCACCCGGGGAATGGAGAAACGGATTGTCTGAGCTGTGGGCTACATGTGGGAGGTGAAAGGGTGTTGTTGGGAACTGGATGCACCAGCAATCGTTCTTTAATCTGTCGTGTTCCCCCCCAAACAACACAAGCCTGTTTCTGGCATTCATTAACCCTCCAACAAACGCAGCTGCCCTCAGGAAACTTGCACTGTAACTGCTTTTCAGCCTTTTTTGCACGCAGTAAGTGTATTATTTGTTTTGCCATCGCTGCACAACACAGGAACAGAGCACACAGACACGCAAACACAACAGTGTATATACACGACTAAACAAAGGACCAAGTTAACATATGTAGAGCTGTTTACACACCGAAAATATTAGGATTTTTTCACATTATAAAGCAGGAGAGTTAAACTCATCTTAGTCCAGGTTCCACATTCAGCCCAGTCTGATCTCCAGTGGACCAGACCAGTAAAACCACAGCAGAATAATCTATAAATTAAAGCTGCAAGCAGCGTTGGACAGGTCCTCGCATCCTTGCTGGTCGGCGAATCCACGCATGTCCACCAGGTAGTGCTGCGACCGACAGTGCATGTCGACCTGTGGATGTGATGAGGGCTGGACTCTGATCACACGTGTGAAATTTCAGGCAGATTGGAGCATGTTCAGGCTAGTTATAGAGCTTTTCCTGTCCATCCACCAGGTGGCGCTGCGACCGAGAGTGTATTTTGGCCTATGGATGTGATCAGGGTCGGACTCTGATCACACATACAAAATTTCAGGCAGATCGGACCATGTACAGGCTAGTTATAGAGCATTTCCTTCCATCCAACAGGTGGCGCTATAACTCTGAATGTATATTTGTCTATGGATGTCTTCAAGGCTGGACTCTGATCACACCTGTTAAGTTTGAGACAGATTGGAGCACGTAGAGGATGGTTACACAGCAGTTGATGTTTCATGGCGAAGCATCAAAATTCAGGAGGCCGCCATGGCCACGCCCTCAGACTTAAGGTGAGCATTTTGATAACTTTTGATCACCCATGCCTGGAGTACATCCTGGCCGAATTTCAGCTCTCTCGGTGTTACCCTGTTTGAGTTTATAGCTTTTGAAAATGTCAAAAAATGACCCAAAATCGTCAAAACATATGACATATAACTCAAAATGGCCGACTTCCTGTTGGGTTTTGGGCATGGGTGTCAATTACATTTTTGTGCATCTTGATGAGTTACATATGCATGGGTGTCAATTACATTTTTGTGCATCTTGATGAGTTACATATGCCTACCAAGTTTCATAATTCTAGGTCATACGTAGTGGCCGTAGTAACTGTTTGACATTTTCCAGGTGGCGCTATGGAGCCATTTTGCCACACACATGTGCAGTTTCCCTAAAATATCAAATGGGTTGCCGGTCCAGATATGTGTGGTAATTTTGGCGAGCATTTGAGCATTTTTAACCTGTCAAAAAGTACTTTGTTTATTACAGTAACGATGCCTTGTCACGGCAACAGTGTTGTATGAATTGTCAAAATCTTCACACTGTGGCATCGTCACGGCATGACCACTGAGCTGACAAATTTCCAAGATGATATGACAAAGTGTCCAGCAATGGTAGGTACAAATGTAATGACAAAAACTTCCTGTTGCCAATAGGTGGCACTATGAGTATTTCTAAATTTATGAGTGTGGATGTGTTCAGACCCAGACTGGTGTCCATCAAATCAAGTTTGGTCTAGATTGGACCATGTGCAGCTGAGATATAAATAATTCAATTTTCATGGCGAGAAATCGAAATTCGCCGTGCCGCCACAGACACGCCCCTTGACGACGAGTCACCATTTTCTTTGTGAGTCATCATCAAGATGTTCAGGCTTATGTCACCAAATTTGAAGTGAATATGATGAACCTGCTAAGAATAGTACATCAAAGTGTAAAAAAATGTCTATTTCCTGCTACCACAAGGTGGCGCTGTGACTGTCAATGTACATAACCACATGGATGTCGTCAGGGCCAGACACTGATCATACATGTAAATTTTCAGGCAGATTGGTGCATGTACAGCAGAGTTAGACACCACTTCCTGTTTCATGGTGAAGGATCCATTTTTTTGGGAGTCGCCATGGCCACGCCCTTTGACTTATGCTGAGCATTTTGATAACTTTTCATCAGGAAGCAGTTTTACATATACTGGCCATATTTGACGTCTCTCGGACTTACCCCTGCTGAATTATTAATCTCAAAAAATTTACAGCTAATTCAAGATGGCCGACTTCCTGTTGGGTTTAGGGCGTGGCCGTGATTGACTTTTTTGTGTTTCCTGATGTGCTGAATATGCATGCACAATTTTGTAGCTGTAGATGAAACACCCTGCCAGTTGGCCTAATGACCAAATTTTCAATTTTCCAGGGGGTGCTATAGAGCCATTATTCCACACACGTGCAACTCCCATAAAATATCAAATTTTTCGCCAGTCCTGATGAGCATGCCAAGTTTGACGCATTTTGGGGTATGATAAGGCCGCCAAAAGTGCAATTCAAAAGTCCGGAAAAAAAAAAAAAAAAAAAAAAAAAAAAAAAAAAATAATAATAATAATAATAATAATAATAATAATAATAATAAATAATTCCTTGCATTCCAATAGGGTCTTCGCATCATTCGGTGCTCGGACCCTAATAACCACAACTCCTGATGGTTCCTTTGTTTTAGTGCTAAAATGTTTACATTTAAGGAATCATCTTTTACAAAACACCATGAACAACCTGAAATTTCTGAAGAAAAATAAGTTCAGTTTCATCAACATTCAGCCTCAGTTTATCATTTCCACATTACAACTTCCAGATCACAGAGTGTCTACAAAGGAACACAACATTTAGTCACCTGGAACTGAACCACAGAGGATTTTACTTTATGATCAATATGACAAAAAAAAGACAAAATATTACAAAATGACACACAAAATGACAGAAAATGAGGCAAATGACACAAAACAAAAAAACTGACAAAAAATTCGACAAAAAAGTTACAAAGGGACAAAAACTGGACAAACGACAAAATTAATACAAAAAACAGACCAAATATTACAAAAATAGACACAAAATGACAAAAGAACAACGAACAATCTAATGTTTTACTTTCTGATCCAAACAACTTGTCATGGTCTAGAAATGCTTTTAAATAAAGAATAAAGCAAAACACAAACTGATAAAATTAAGACAAACAATACAAGCAAGACAAAAAGGAGACAATACATAAAAAATGTGACAAACGACAAAAATCAGACAAAAACAAGACAAAATATTACAAAAATGAGACACAAAAGAACAATGAACAATCTAATATTTTACTTCATGATCAAAACAACTTGTCATGGTCTAGAAATGATTTTAAATTTATAGTTTTACTAATTTACAATCTGCAGTTAATGTCTTCTCTGGAATTTTTACACTTTGAGGGCTGGATTGGACCCTGGAGGACCGCTTTTGGCCCACGGGCCTCACGTTGGACACCCTTGCTATAAAAAGTTTATACAAATTTCTTTGTATCTTTTTCAAAAACACGAGTTTAAACCAACATGCAGCTCATTCAGATGCATTTAAAGCATCCCATACGGTGTAGGATCCTTCCATCAGCGGGGACTGCGAGCGTCTCACCCTTCAGCAGACTGTGGATGTTCCAGCTGTCAATCATCTGCACTTGAGACTGTGGTGCTGCTTAGACTTTTATAACACGGCTCCAGTTCTGTCATCACCCTAAAACCTTCGCCTGAAGCATAACCACTGAGCCACATACCATCGTCCATAAATCTTGCTCGCTTATCAGTGATGCCTTCTCTACAAGCTTCTGGCAAATGTCCTTAGGAGGAGTGTTATGAAAAATAGACGGTTGGACGGGTTGGACAGTCAATGCTGATCCACTCACTCCTGCTGTCTGTGCTGCCTCACCTGGGTGGCAAACTGGCCGGAGAATCCTCAGATTTGTTGTCGTTTTACAACAGATCTGCTGCTTTTTTCCAAAGTTACGCAACAGCTTTATCTTTGTAGGAGAACCAGAAATACACTTCCACACACTGCTCCTCAGACGCTCCCATGTTGTGATCGTACCATCAGCACAGCTTTGCTCACTAGTGTCCTCCCACGTTTTTATTTGTTAGCTGAATATCAACAGGACATGCGAAAGGCTAAGTGGACGGTGGATTTTAAGAGCTTCTCTGCTGACTCACAATGTAAACTCTGTGAAACAGTCACTAACGCAGGATTGTTCCTGCATAGAGGAGTTTTTGGCGTCACCTTCAAAGAGGTTTGAGGCAGCACAAGAGAGAAAATAATAAGAACTGGGAATAAAAGGCAAATTTTTAACTAGTTTTGATGATCGAGGTTTCATACACTTTAAATGAATATAATTTTTACTCATTAGATGGTCAGAAATAACCGGAAACTGCACAGATTCCTTTAAAATAAGGCAACATGGACACACTTCCTGTAGCTGTTCACTCACTCTAAGCCTGTGATTGTACATTTTAAATCAGAAACAAATGAGAGTTTCAACAATTAATGTTTGATTTTCGATTAAAAATTAATAACCCTGGACTGTACAGTTGTAGAATATGGGAATAACGTGACCCGAGATGGCTAACGCTGCCCGCTATTATCTATATTACCCTTGGACAGAACCAAACAGCAGTGGATGAGGCTTTTAAGTCATTTTTACATTGAATGCTTAACCCTCCTGTTGTCCTCATTTACAGACAACTAAAAATATTGTTTCCTTGTCTGAAAAAAATCCAAAAATTCTGCAAAAAACTCCCTCAAATTTCTGAAAATTTACAAAACGTTCAGGAAGAAAATTCCAATAATTCCTTAAAAGTTTCCCTTAAAAGTTTTATTTTAAAAAATCTCCCAAATTTGGCAAGAAAATTCTTGTAAATATTTTCAAAAAATGAGTAAAAATCTTCCAAAAAATCCTAAAAATATCTAAAGTGATTTCATATATATCAGTAAAACTTCTAATATTTTCTCGGAGAACATTTACAAAGAAATGTTTTTGTGAAAATTTTTGTGAATGTTCTTAAGAAAAATTTTAAACATTTCTTTTTTTCCACCAAAAAATGTTCAAAAATTTCCCAAAAATGTTGAAAATGTGGACATCAGAAGTTTCACTATGGAAATATCTTTTTTTCCCCACATTTTCAAACTTTAAAACGGGTCAATGTTGACCTGCAGGATGACACGAGGGTTAAATATTTCAAGAATTTTATAAAAATCTTTGCCTCATATTTTTGGAATCCTTCATTTTTTCTGAATCTCTCCCATCTGCTATTAAAGCAAACTCCCTCCTCCATCTGCTTCACATTAAAAGCGTTCCAGCAGTGGAGGAGGGATAATCTTTTCACATCACATTTACTGTGAAACATCTGCAGGAAGTGCTGAGTTTCATTAAGAGGAACTTAAAATGATGAAAGCGCAGAGAAGCGGTGTTGATCAGAATGAATCAAACAGGGAGTGAGAACGGCATTTTCCATTTAAAAAAAGAGCGCCATCAGTGAGTAGGTATCCGCTGACGGTTTTGTTGCACTGATGACAGTAAAAATGTGAAATGGGAACTTACCATGATGAACACTACAGCCTCCAATGAGCCATTTTACATTTCACCTCTCTTCCCTTCAGTTGTTTTCACATCAGTGCTGACTTTGATTTATGCATATTTATATTTTATTTATGAATTCAACGTAACAACACATCTCGCCAAGACGAAAAAGCCTTTAGATCTTTCTAATCTCCAACTTGCACAGGTTCATTTGTTAAATATTTAGTACTACCGCCGTGCTCGTCGCTGTTTCTCCACTTATGACTGAAGTCAAAAATGGACTGAGTGAGTGAGCGGTGGCTGCATGAACGGATGTTTAACCCTCCTGTTGTCCTCATTTACAGGCACCAAAAAATATTGTTTCCTTCTCTGAAAAAAAAATCAAAAAATTCAGCAAAAAAATTCCCCAAATTTCTGAAAATTTGCAAAACCTTCAGGAAGAAAATTCCAATAATTCCTTAAAAGTTTCCCTTAAAAGTTTTATTTTAAAATAATCCCCCAAATTTGGCAAGAACATTCTTGTAAATATTTTTCAAAAAATGAGTAAAAATCTTTCAAAAAAATCCTAAAAATATCTAAAATGATTACAGATATATCAGTAAAACTTCTAATATTTTCTGTAAGAACATTTTAACATTTCTTTTTTTCAAAAAAAAAGTTCAAAGATTTCCCAAAAATGTTGAAGATGTGGACATCAGAAGTTTCACTGTGAAATATATATTTTTTCCACATTTTCAAACTTAGAAATGGGTCAGTTTGACCTGCAGGACGACACGAGGGTTAAACACAAACGGACCGTTTGTCTGTGGGCTAAAGGAATATTCTTCCTCACTGGTTTATTGATGGAAACAAAGAGATTCAACTGCAAAGTTTCAGGGGTTCATGTAAACAAGACTTCTACTGGCTCTGGAAAACAGCCAAACTGCACATGGTGGCACCTTCAGAAGCTTAATTAATCTCACTTTTAGAGACTTTCAATCACATACACAGTTCTATTTGAAAATCAAGCCTTCTTCTTGCATTTAAAGAAGGGTTATAATCTACGAAACACAAGCGAGTCATTTCAAATCTGAATCAAAGCCGAGCGATTAATATTTAACAATGATAAAAAGTGTTCTCTGGCCTCGCTCAGAAAGCCTGCAGTACAGAAGACACTAACTGATCCTGACAAATGAATAATTCAGTCTCAACAGGAGCTGAAACAATCACTCAATTGAGTGATTAGTTGACTGTCAGGAAATTTAACAGCAAGTGTTTGATAATCAAATAATTGTCAGCAAGTTTTCAAATAAAAACTCCATTTACCTGCGGCAACACTCGATACTTCCAGCCTCTCGATTGGAAGGATTTAATACGCTTCTTCTTCTTTGTCTTGTTTGATAGTAAATTAAATACCTGCAGACTTTAGATAGTTGGTTGAACAATAAATGACATGAAATTTTAAGAAGCCACTGTGGGTTTTTAGCTTTTAATGGACCAGATGATTAGAATCTTGTTTAACTGGGAAAATAAAAGGCTGCACAGTGGTTCAGTGGTTAGTTCTGTCGCCTTGCAGCTAGAAGATCGCTGGTTCATGTCCCGGCCTTCCTGGGATCTTTCTACATGGAGTCTCCATGTTCTCCTGTACATGTGTGGGTTTTCTCCAGGTTCTCCAGCTTCCTCCCACAGTCCACGAACATGCTGAGGTTCATTGGTGATTCTAAATTGTCCATAGGTGTGAATGTGAGTGTGATTGTTTGTCTCTATGTGTAGCCCTGTGATAGACTGTTACCTGTCCAGGTGAACCTGTGATAGACTGTTATCTGTCCAGGTGAACCTGTGATAGACTGTTACCTGTCCAGGGGAACCTGTGATAGACTGTTACCTGTCCAGGTGTCCCCTGCCTTCACCCTCAGTCAGCTGGGATAGACTCCAGCCCCCTAAGCGGTGTATAGATAATCAGTCCCTCCAGGAATTCATGATGTTGCGATCGCAACAGTCAACACAAATTCAACCAATCTTCATGAATTCTGCACCACCTTACAATTCTGTCCAATCACTCCAACTTTTCCACCATTTTGTCCCGCCTCCCGTGAGTTCCACCAATCATAGCAGTCCTATGATTGGACTGCGTACATCACCAAATTCACTCCCTGTTTCTGATCTGAAGATGCAGACATGTCCCATTCTAATGTCTCTCATTTACCAACAAAAATTACTGCTAAAGACTGTGAAAAACAATTCCTGATGTTCTTCACCAAAGCAGAGCTAAACTGTTTTACACCCGTGAAATATTGTGGTGGAAAACAAGCGAAAACCATCGACTGACAAACACTTTTCTACCACCAAACATATCAGGAGAACGTCTGAAAGGAGCGGAAACAGAGCAGACAGATCACCGTGATGGAAGCTGTTGATCCAGATCTGTTGGAGCTCTGAAACAATGAAGGGAAGTTAGATTCATTAATGGACGTAACGAGCCGTGAGCGTGTGAACACGTGTGTGAATACCAGGATGTGAAATTAACTTTTTAAGCCACTGACAGATATGTCCAAATATGATTCATTCAGTAGTAAATGATCATTTAGTGGCTTAAATCTACCAACCACTTCCTGTTAAACCAGTATCTGGCTGCTGCTAGTTTCCCACCGTGGTGTACCAGCTGGTGGAAATGGGTTGGAGCGTTAAAGAATTAGTTTAGGAACAAATATTGTCAACTAAAATGTTGAAACGTGTTCTAAAAACTGAAAAAAAATGAAACTTTTTAGCAACTGTCACTATCTCCTGCAATTTCATCACAACAAACAAGCTTAAAACATTGCAACTTACATCACAATTTTTTAGAAAAGCTGCTGCAAATTCAGACATTTTAGGGAAAAACTTCTGGACAAACACCCTGAAATCCTGGAGGGACTGATTTTAGTTTTTGTATTATTTGTGTCGTCTAATCGTGGACGTAACGAGGAACTGGATACCGGAATTAAAGAATCAATCGTGAATTAAGAACTAACAACAGATGCTTGGTTAAATCTGTCATTCTGCAATAAAAACACTCTGGTTATTCTGGAAATCAGTGCAGGTTGGAGGTAATTAATGACCACAGAGGTCTTTGTCATGGTGCCGGTTGCTGTTAACTCATCCAGGTCCTGGTGATCGTCTTCCAGAGAAGACATTTCTTGAGACGCAATTTCATTGCAACAAATACTGTAAAACATCGCAACTTACATCACAATTTTTTTAGAAAAGCTGCCGTGAATTCAGACATTTTAGGGAGAAACAATCTGGAAAAAGCCACGAAATCCTGGAGGGACTGGTAATGGATGGATGGGAAAATAAAGGAGGAGTTTTAGCTTTAATGCTAATAATGTTCCAAGTAATCTGTTATTAATTGTAGTCTAAAATAACCTAAGTGCAAGTAACTCTACAAACACACACGTGGGTTTATTTGTAGCGACTAACAGCAGAAGGTGCAGACACATGTAGTCTGAGCTGGAACAGACAAAAGCTGCAGGTCATACGGTATCAAACAGAAACCCAAACCAACACTAACCTTTTCCATCTAAACGGGCAGCTGCTGCAGCTCACTTTGTCTCTTTCTGTCTATGCTCGGCATGGTGATTATTAAAAATTTAACGCACTCCTTCACCTACAGAATCAACTGGTGTCAAGTTGGAGAGTGAACATTAATTATCCAGGAGTGTCCAACACTGGCTCCTCAATTTTTTACATTATTAACATCCTCAACACAACAAGAGACATGTCTCATTACTGGAGGCTCTGCACCGAGGCCACCGTTTTCCAATTACTGCCACCTGTGTCGCTCTGCTCGGCTGCAAAAATACACATTTTCTCTTTTCTGAAAAATGCTCCGTTTCGGTTCAACCAAAAGTTCAATAAGTCAGACTTCTCCTTGTCAGTTTTATTCAAACCATCACTGTCATGTGACATTAAACTAGCAAACATGAGAAATCTATGCAGGGTTTGCTGTTAACTTCTGATTGCTCGGTGTAATAATACTGCTGTGTTTAGCTCCAGACTTGACTTTTGTCGTTTGTCTCATGTTTTTGTCATTTTGTGTTTCCTTTTTGTCTCGCTTGTGTTTTTGTCTCATTTTTGTCATTTTGTGTTTCGTTTTATTCGTGGTTTTGAGCATCATTTGTGTCATTTTGTGTTTTTGTCTTGACTGGGTTGTTTGTTTTTTTGTCATTTTGTTTCTCACTTTTGTCATTTTTTGTCTTGTTTGTGTCAGTTGTGTAATTTTTTTGTCTTGTTTTTGTTTGTCCCTTTTTTTGTCATTTTGTAACTTGTTGGTCAAATTTTTTGTCTCTTTTTTGTTCTGTTTTGTGTCGTTCGTCTCATGCTTTTGTAGCTTTGTGTCTCGTTTTTGTAATATTTTGTCTTGTTTTTGTCTTTTTTGTTGTTGTTTTGATATCAGTAAAACTTCTAATATTTTCTTTAAGAACATTCACATCAAAATCAACCAAAATCCAGCGAAATTCGCTGGATTTTGTCCTGTTTTTGTTGTCTTTTTTTGTCGTCAGCTCTGGATGTCAGCAATAGAGGATTCATTATTGTCTTCATGTAAATGACTTTAAGTCGTCACCAGCCCACCACCGCATGATTAAAAACCCCTTCAGGACTGACGAGCAGAGAGGCATTAAAATGTATTTTCTGCCCCCGTACCTCATAAACAGAACAATCCAGCTCACATTAGCCGTTTTCGCCGGCGCTGGTGCTGACAGGTGTAGTGAAGTCATGTGTTTTCGCAGCGAGATTCACACAGACTTCCTCACTTAGCCCAGTTCCACTTTCCCAGCCATGTTTATGACTTCACCTCCTGTGGTGGCCCTCGGGCAAGAAGAAAACAAGCCTGCCTCACAACAGTCAGAGCTCCTTAGACTCAACAAGCTAACTGCTGGAACGTTCCAAGGAAAAGGGTTCTCTCTCTTTTTTACCCACAATTCAGCTTCTGTTTGACAAGCGCAGGACTCTCGCAAAGTTGAAAAAATAAACAGATTCCGTGCGGCAGAAAACAGCGATTTGAAAAGCCGGGTATTGCTATTGGATGCAGAAACTGAGAGGAAACACGAGGCGATTCATTAAATAAGAAGTCAGAAGTTGCAAATGCCAAACAGGAAAAAATAAGTACATGTTATTATAATGAGACGACTGCACGTCAAACTCTCCCACTTAGTAGTTTCCTTTACAGTGTCCACACACAGAGCAAGGAACCCCTGGAGACAATTACTACGTCTGCCTTCAAACCTCCACTTCAAAGAAAAATTCCAGGGAATCTGAGGCATTAAAACTTCTTATTTTCCACCACAATCTGCTTTTATCTGTGCCACAAATCCAGCTCTGCTTAACACAGGTGCTGTCAGCAAAAAGGAAGAAAACAAACCGCTTCACAGTGGGCATTTGATTTCATAATGTGGAAATTGAGAGGGACGGGGGAGTTTATGAACACGTCTGTCTCTTAAGGTGAATATTTGCTTTGATATTCTGACGTCGGGGTGCAGCCCTCCCATCTGTGTTCACTCAGTCTCTGTGGGAAATAACCGTCTCTACCCTCCTTCTCTCAGGCTGCCAATGAGCCAAGGGTTGAGAAAAAGGAGCTCAGGAGGAAGGCTGTCCCTTGATTCTTATCAAAGGCGAGTTTTAGGTTTCTCTAAGCCCATGGGTTTGTACTACAGCTTCCCATAGATAAGGTGATCTGGTTGATATGTTCCGAGGCAGAGCACAGTGAACTGTTTAATAAGGTGTTGAATAAAATATCTCTACAAGCCCTGTGCAAATTACACTTTGTTGGCTTTGCTGCAAGTCAGCTCAAATGTTTTTTAGGTTCAACACAACTTGGAGACGACACTTTAATTTCAATCCCAGAAAAAAGGTGTGAGAGAAGAGCTGTTTCCTAGTTCTAGATGCAATGCTGCTATACACTGTAAAAAAAAAGTTGTTATTACGGTAAAGTCCCGGCAGCCGTGGTTGTCAGAACGCTACCGTAAAATTACGGTGAAACATTTTCTGCATTTACGGTAAAGAAATGTATTGATACTGTTGATTTTAGGGTTAAAAAAAAGCTTCATTCCATATTTTACTGCAAAAAACAGAAAGTTTTAATCTTTAAAAATTTGAAAATACTGTATAAAATAAAATTTGTGTAACTGATTATAAATATTACAGCATTTTTCCATTATCAGCACAACAGTTAATGTCTTTAACCCTTCTGTTGTCCTCATTCACAGTCACCAAAAAATATTGTTTCCGTGTCTGAAAAAAATCCAAAAATTCTGCAAAAAAATTCCCAAAATTTCTGAAAATTTACAAAACCTTCAAGAAGAAAATTCCAATAATTCCTTAAAAGTTTCCCTTAAAAAATTATTTTAAAAAAACAAAACAAATTTGGCAAGAAAAAATCTTCCAAAAAGTCCTAAAAATATCTAAAGTGATTCCATATACATCAGTAAAACTTCTGTTTTCTTAAGAACATTCACAAAAAAAATACATTTACCTTCTCTTGCACAGTTATTTATTAGAAAAATGCCGTACAATGTGCAACGAATAAAATTAATAGCCAGTTTTCACAGTTTCTACTGACAATGGAAACATGCTGTAATATTTTTAATGTGGCGATATTTGCATTTACTACATGTAAAAAATACAGCTTGTACTGGTCAAATTGATGTACTTTTGTGTTAATAATGGACTTCAATAGTTATGACAGCTAATTTTTTGCATACATTTCATGCTAAAAACACACATTAAATGGCCTCTGTGGCCAGGCCGTTATTGAAAATGAGAATTAGTTCTTAACTAACTGACCTGGTTAAATAAAGGTTAAATAAACCTTAAAAATGTTAAATACACTAACTGTTGTGCTGATAATGGAAAAATGCTGTAATATTTATAATAGGTCACACAAATTTTATTTTCTATAGTATTTTCATGTATATTTTAAAGTAAAACTAAAACTTTGTTAAAGGTTAATTTTTTTTAACAGTAAAATATGGAATGAAGCACATTTTTAACCATAAAATCAACAGAATGGATACATTTCTTTACCGTAAATGAATAAAATGTTCTACCGTGATTTTACAGTAGCGTTCTGGCAACCACATCTGCCCAGCTGCCTTTTACCATAAAAATAACATTTTTTTTCAGTGTGTGAGTGGCTTTCACAATGATCGCTGCTGGTTAGAAGCTTGGTTTGGTTTAGGGACGAAAACTACCTGGTTAGATTAAAATACGACCCTTTAATATATGTTTGAAGCTTTTTACTTCATTCAAAAGTTCTGTCCCTTCTTAAAACCAGCCAAGCAACACAATAAATAGCAGATATATGTCGAATACAAAAGCATTTCTGACACGTAAATATGGATTTGAGAAGCAGTTTAGTTCTACAGGAGCGTAATTTTTGTGATACGCACATCATTTCCAATGATACTGTGGCAGATTTACCAGTTATACTTCTTGTCATTTCTGAGATTTTGGTTTCGTTGATTACACAAAACAAAACAGTCAAATTTCTAACATGCTCTTTAACTCCAGAATCTTTAACAACAATCCCACAGGTGTAGAAATTCAAAAGATGCCTAAAGGAAATGCCAAGTTAGACATTAGCACCAACACTGGCATTATTTTAAACATTAAATATCTGCAGGCATTCTTTTTCTGCCGATGTCTCATCTCTAGTTCAGGAGTGTCCAACATGAGGCCCGTGGGCCAAAAGTGGTCCTCCAGAGGGTCCAATCCGGCCCTCAAGGTGTAAAAATTCCAGAGAAGACTAACTGCAGATTGTAAATTAGTAAAACTATAAATTTATAATCATTTCTAGACCATGACAAGTTGTTTGGATCAGAAAGTGAAACACTAGATTGTTCATTGTTCTTTTGTCATTTTGTGTTTCATTTTTATAATATTTTGTCTTGTTTTTTGTCCTTTTTTTGTCTGACTTTTGTCGTTTCTCTCATGTTTTTTCATTTTGTGAAAGTGTAAAATTTCCATTAGGAGTTGTGGTTATTTATAGGTTATTCTGCTGTGGTTTTACTGGTCTGGTCCACTGGAGAGCATATTGGGCTGAATGTGGAACCTGAACTAAGATGAATTTGACTTCTCTGCTTTAGTAGTTTCACAAAATTACAGCTGATTATTTCCTTCTAGTGACAAACACACATGTAAAGAGTGTTAGTGGGAAGATTTTACCGCGTTCATCACGCTTCTGTGAATTGGATCTTTATCTTCCATAAATGTGTGCTATATTTCTGTATTTTAACATAATTCTAAACATGTATCTGCAGTGAAAACATGAGTTTCTGTTGAGTTTTTAATAGTATTGGCATTGCAGAAATGGGTATTTGGAATCGATAAGGAATTTGCAGCCTCGTTCCCCTTTTCCCTGCCAGCTCTGACTGCTCCGTCCTTGTGCCTTTGCTATATTTAGTGAAGTTTCTTGGAGCACATCGTGCATAAGTCCTCCTGCCACGGTTCACTGGGTAAATATGACATGAATTGCTTTTGCAGGCTCAGTGTGTGAAGTGGAGTATTGATTTACATGCAACATCATTTTCTTGCCTCTCAAATGTCTGGTGGTCAGCGTTGCAAGAATACGATTCGACATAATTACAGGAATAATTCTGGCATTTTAAACTGGACGCTGCCTGCACTGGGTGTTTTAAAATCCATAGGCATGCCATCACCACAGCAGTTTTTTCTGTTTAAATTACAATCTTTTTCTGAGAGCAGTCACTCCGAGTCCAGATGACGCTGTAATAATATTGGCATTTCCTGAAAGCAATTGAGTCATTCTGTCCTCTGACTTCTTCATGTATGTGTCAGCTCAGATAGAATGTGGAAGATGTAATTTAGTGTTTCACAGAAAGCTGGAAAGAAAGTCATCACTCTAACATCTCATTATTATTTAAGATGTATGCAATGTGGGCTTAGTATGATTTAAGAAGTTGGTGCATGGAAAGAACAGCTTTTATTGTAGCTGCAAAACAACTAGAGCAGGGCTGTCAAATTCATCTTAGTCCACGTTCCACATTCAGCTCAACATGATCTCCAGTGGACCGGACCAGTAAAACCACTGCAGAATAACCTAGAAATAACCACAACTAATGGTTCCTTTGTCTTTGTGCAAAAAAGTTCACATTTAAGGAACTATCTTTCTACAAACATCAAGAACAACCTGACATTTATGAAGAAAAATAAATTCAATTTCATCGACATTCAGCCTCAATTTATCAACCAAAATCCAGCTAATTTCGCAATCCCTTTAGATATTTTTAGGATTTTTTTTTTTTTGGAAGATTTTTACTCATATTTTGAAAATATTTACAAGAATTTTCTTGCCAAATTTGGGTTTTTTTTTAAAATAAAACTTTTCAGGGAAGCTTTTAAGGAATTATTGGAATTTTCATCCTGAAGGTTTTGCAAATTTTCAGAAATTTGGGGAATTTTGTTGCTGAACTTTTAGATTTTTTTCAGACAAGGAAACTATATTTTTTGGTGCCCGTGAATGAGGACAACAGGAGGGTTAAACAGATAGCAGCTCATATCCAGGCTCTATTCCTGTGTTGTGGAATTAAGATGTTCCCCGGCTGAGTCTAACAGACCTCACGCAACACAGACAAACCAGTAGCCGTACATGTTGCCGAATGTTTTGTAGGACTGTTCGACAAACATCAACTCCATGCAATGTCTGTAGGAACCCTAACCCTTTTCCATGATATACAGCAATTCAAACAATGCAATGCAACACATGAATATTTAGGAAGAGGAAGCAAAACCACAAACTTTATGTAATGTAACTTCCCTGCATGACATCACCCACAGGTTTCACCGCCACATAATTAGCTATGCACAACTTTGATCCTTTATACCATTTAAACGGGTGTGTTACGTATAAATCCAACCCCAGTCCAGCCATCATGGAAGGGGAAACTAGCCACAGAGACCAGAGTCCTTTTAGTACCAGGCTGTAAACATGTTTATATCTGCTGTAAAGTCGGACATTTTTCACAAAGGGGTCTGTTCGGACTGACTCACTTTTGGAGCCAGCCCCAAGTGGCCATTTGTGGAAGTGCAGTTTTTGGCATTCCCGTGTTAGCTTCATATTCAACCCCAAAGGTTGCTGCTCGGGGAAACCAGTAATTTATTTAAATTAGTGGTGGGACGCGATTTAAAAAATAATATAATTAATTAGAGGCTTGTAATTAATTAATCTCGATTAATCACATTTTTGTCAAACTGCAATATTTGACACAATCAGCAAAGTTTTTCAGTTCAACTAAATGTTGGTTGACTGAATGATGAATAGACATATATGTGAACTATAACAATAAAAATGTTTGTTTCATTTCTATCAATCTGCATTGTTCATCTGTCTGCTACATTCACATATTACTGCAAACTCAAAGTGACATTATAGCAATTACATTCGACATTTTAAGACTTTTTGTAAACTCAAACACTTTCAATGTCTTGTAAAGTGGTCTATTATGTGATGGCTACATCATTAGCCGGTACCGAGACTGTAGTAGCAAACGTATGGGGCGTCACCCCAGAGCTCATTTGCATAAAGTCGTTTCATTTATGCAAATGAGGAGCTTAAACTGTCGTCAAACATCAAAACCAGCCGTTATTGAACTGAACCCAATACAGATTCTTTCAGAACACTTTCAGAAATACTTTAGGCTGAACAGTTTTCACAATAAAAGAGAAAGTTTGCAACCGATCTGACATTCCCACGTTAATGCGTCCTGTGTATCTTCTTCGCAAACAGAGTTTAGGTGCATTAGTGCCACCTACTGGGCTGGAGTGTTCATCGGTGTTGCCAGTGTGCCAGAGATTAGGGAACTGAGAAAGGTGCGATTAAATGTGTCATCTTTAACGCTGTATTTTTTCTGTATTTAATTAATCGTAATCAACGCGTTGAAGTCCCTGCCCTAATTTAAATCAATCTGGAACTTGTTTTCCATGATTGTCACCTATTTCCAAATCAGTATCGTTGAGCAGATCATTTTCAAATGTACTTTAAAAAAAAAAAAAAAAAAATCAAATGCCATGATAACAGCTGGACTCCACTACTTATCAGATGCTATTAATGTACATAAAAGACAGATGAACGGAGAAATAAAGACATGTCAGTCCCCTTTTCTGTTCTACTGCTGGTTATATAAAACAGACAGAATATATATTTTACATTTCTGAGCATTGAAGCAGCTCTATGATGATCAGATCTAAAAGCTAACCAAAACTTTGGGGGTTAACAGATGTGGTTGCTTAACTGAACAGAACAGACCAATATGGACTCAATTTCCATTAACATGAGAGTGAGTACACTGAAAACAACCTGTTACAGACATGTGGTTTGATTTTACACAGTCTGTTATGTGGGAGCATAAAAAGAGGCTCAAATAAGAAACCAAATGTAGAGTGTGGGTCAAATGGAATGACAAAGAAGTGATCCATGCTGGCCCCTATGAGCACCATCCCTACTAAATGGAATAAATATCAGCACACAGACCAATTATACAGACGAAAGATTAAAAACACTAAAGCAGGGGCGTCAAACTAATTTTAGTTTAAGGGCCACATTCAGCCCACTTTGATCTTAAGTGGGCCGGACCAGTGAAATTACAGCATATTAGCCCATAAAACTCCAAATTTTTCCTTGGTTGTTGTGCAAAAAAGTATGTTCTGAAAATGTTCACATTTAATGAGCAAACCATTATGAACAACCTGAAGTTTCTTCAGAAAAATAAGTTCAATTTCATCAACATTCAGCCTCAGTTTATCATTTCCACATTACAACTTCCAGATCACAGAGTGTCTACAAAGGAACACAACATTTAGTCATGATCAAAACAACATCGGTCATACAAGAAAAGGCAAAAAAACATCCACAAACAAGACACATATTACAAAAATGAAACACAAAATGACAAAAGAACAATGAACAACCTAATATTTCATTTTCTGATCCAAACAACTTGTCATGGTCTAGAAATGATTTTAAATTTATAGTTTTACTAATTTACAATCTGCAGTTAATGTCTTCTCTGGAATTTTTACACTTTGAGGGCCGGATTGGACCCTCTGGAGGACCACTTTTGGCCCGCGGGCCTCATGTTGGACACCCCTGTACTAAAGATACTCATTTTAAAATCATCCATGGGTAAGTAGTAATTTACTATTCTTAACAAATATAATTATTTTTCTTTTTTTCAAGGACTGAAATAAGCCACCCTCAGTGGCTACTTGTTTGTGTTGCTTGTGTTTACTTTGAGAGGAAGATTAATTGCGGTGGCAGCATGGACGGCCTCCCTCACCTCCCCTCTCTCTCCAGACTTTCCTCCCCTCTGATGTCGCTAGCAGGAAGTTGCTGAGCAGACATGTCACCCAGTAGAGCACAGCTGAGTTTGTAATCTCTGACCTGCAGAGGCAGAGAGTCTCTGAGGTTCTGCCTCTCCAGAACAGATCCTGGTGGTGGTTCTGTTACTGGGCGGGGCCGGATAAACACCTCCTCTCAATGAACACACAGGCATGTGTGACATAAAGCAACTGCATAGACATGCCTGGAGAATGCTGGCAAAAAAACACACAACTCAAGATCAGCTAGACCAGGGGGGTCCAAAATGCGGCCTATGGGCCAAATTTTCCCAGAGGGTCCAATCTGGCCCTCAAAAATTCCAGAGAAGACATTAACTGCAGACTGTAAATTAGTAAAACTATAAATTTAAAATCATTTCTAGACCATGGCAAGTTGTTTAGATCAGAAAGTAAAATACTACATTGTTCATTGTTCTTTTGTTGTTTTGTGTCTCATTTTTAATGATATTTTGTCTTGTTTTTGTTGTTTTGTGTCTTTTTTTGTCTGACTTTTGTCATTTGTCTCATTTTTGTCGTTTGTCCATTTTTTTTTTGCTTTGCAATTTTTTGTCAAATTTTTTTGGCTTTTTGTTTTGCTTCATATCATTTGTCTCATTTTTGGTTGTTTTGTATCTCATTTTGTAACATTTTGTCTTGTTTTTGTTGTTTTTTGTCTTTTTTTTGTCTGATTTTTGTCATATTGATCATAATGTAAATCCTCTCTGGTTCAGTTCCAGGTGACTAAATGTTGTGTTCCTTTGTCGACACTCTGTGATCTGGAAGTTGTAATGTGGAAATGATAAACTGAGGCTGAATGTTGATGAAACTGAACTCATTTTTCTTAACAAATGTCAGGTTGTTCATGATGTTTTTGTAGAAAGATATGCATATTTTCAGAATGTACTTTTTAGCACTAAAACTAAGGAACCACTAGGAGTTGTGGTTATTTCTAGGTTATTATGCTGTGATTTTACTGGTCCAGCCCTAAATGTGGAACCTGGACGAAGATGAGTTTGACACTCCTGAGGTTGACGTAACGAGAGAAGTAATGTCTGTTCTCATATTTGGATGGGAACAGGCATAAAGAGTAATGATGAAACTGAGAGCTCTTCAAGTTCTTGATAATATCATAGCAGGGAAACGTGATCGCCCACTGAGTCTGAGCAGAGTACAAACCGACTACGCCACGCAACCTTCATTCATTTCCTCATTCCAAGACAGAAAACTGGCACACACACCGGCCTCATGGGGAGCCATTTTGGGGCATCAACAACAAACACCAGATGTGGAGATGGGAGATAAATGTCAAACATATTGACTCTATGCTTCATTAAAGCATATTGTGGGGGGGCTACGGTTTGCCTGTGGCAAGTCACTAAACAGATCACAGCATTAGCGTCTACAGAGGCCTTGTTTTATGCAAACATTGTTTAACACAGTCGGAGCCATTAATTCAAAGAGACCACAAACTGAGAGGCAGAAGACCATTTCATAAAGCGAAAACAAAAAGGCTGTTCCAGACACAAGCTGGGATCAGAGACTATCAGCAGAGCCGCAGTGACTGAACTGCAAATGCAACTTCTCCAAAACAACAACAGCTAAAAATAAAGGCAAGATCGCAGGCTTTTAACATTTCTAAGATTCCAGTCCACTGACTTAATTTGATTTAATCTCTTTAACTGTACTAATATTCTCCTTCGATATCTTTTTATTATTAGGCGGGGATCTTCCATTCCTTCCATATATGCAGTCACACCACTTAAATCAGCTAGAATAAAAAAAATACTAATTTATGGCTTGTGTAAAATGTCTCAGCAGGGGACTTTCCTGCACATCTCTCCAGCAATGTAACAGACTTAGAAATGTCAAAGGAATAACCCCAGCGGAAGAACGTTTCAATCTCTCATCAAACAGTTCTTTTACATATGATGTCTCAGGGGTGTCCAACATGAGGCCCGTGGGCCAAAAGCGGTCCTCCAGAGGGTCCAATCCAGTCCTCAAAGTGTAAAAATTCCAGAGAAGACATTAACTGCAGATTGTAAATTAGTAAAACTATAAATCTAAAATCATTTCTAGACCATGACAAGTTGTTTGGATCAGAAAGTAAAATACTAGATTTTTCATTGTTCTTTTGTCGTTTTGTGTCTCATTTTTGTAATATTTGTCTTGTTTTTGTTGTTTTTTGTCTGACTTTTGTCATTTCTCTTGTGTTTTTGTCGCGGTGTTTTCGTTTTTTTTCCCTTTGTGTTTCCTTTTAGTCTCGATTGTGTTTTTTGTTGCATTTTTATCACTTTGTGCTTTGCGTTATTCATTGTTTTGTGTATCGCTTTTGCCGTTTTGTATTTTTTTTGTCCCATGTGTCTATTTTTTGTCATTTTGTGTCTCATTTTTGTTGTTTTTGTCTGATTTTTGTCGCTTGTCTCATGTTTTTGATGTTTTGCTTCTCGTTTTTGTCGTTTTGTGTTTCCTTTTTGTCTTGCTTGTGTTTTTTTATTTTTGTCATTTTGTGTTTTGTTTTATTCATTTTTTTGCATATCGTTTTTGTTGTTTTGTGTTTTTTTTTGGCTCACTTGTGTTGTTCATCTATTTTTTGTCATATTGTTTCTCGCTTTTGTCATTTTTTGTTTTATTTTTGTTGTTTTGTTTTGTCAAATTTTTTGTATTTTTGTTTCGTTTCATGTCGTTCGTCTCATTTTTTGTCATTTTGTGTTTAATTTTTTGTAATATTTTGTCGTTTTTGTTGTTTTTTTGTCAGAGTTTTGTCATATTGATCATAGTGTTTTTGAAGGCAATATTAGGAGTTGTGGTTATTTCTACATTATTCTGCAGTGGTTTTACTGGTCCGGTCCACTGGAGATCAGATTGGGCTGAGTGTGGAACCTGGACTAAGATGAGTTTGACTCCCCTGTGATATATGTTTGAGTAGAATAAAGAAAATAGGGCACACCCTTCATCTAAATGTTCACGAGTATCAAACTGACATTTTACTAATACAACAACTTATATTTGATGATTGCTACCCTAAAATTTTAATGTGTTATTATTATTAAACATGCTAAAAAATGTAGAAGTATGTCTTCCACATCGGACTGCATTACAAAACAATAACTGGTTAGCTCGAGAGGTTTCATATCTTATTGTTCCATTTCCGGTACAGTCAATAATATTAGGCAACACTGTAATATTATGAGTACCCTGCAGACTTTCCTGTTTATATGCATGAGGACTCTGCTGGAGTAATGACTACATAATGACTTTAGCAATGTTTTCCAGTGCAGAAAAAGACACAAAAGGCGGCTCTGAAATAAGCTGAAGAGGTCTGAGCCAGAAGAGCAGCAGCACGTCACATTATTTCTAAAGAGGAAGGAAGGATTTCAACCTGTTTAGCATTTATTTTTCATCAACCGTGCCGTCTTTCAGGCTATCACAGGAAGCCGTCTGAAGCGTCTCTCATGTCGCCTTCATCATTGTTCCAAGTTCCTGTGATCAGCTCACAGCCAGAGGAACAAGACCCGCTAAATGTGCAGCAGTAGAGATAATAAACGAGGCTTAACTGTCAGTTTCCCCAACAGTAGAAAGCGTGTGACACTCAATGAAGTGGTCTGAGGACAGCAGTGAAATGGTAAACGGTGCAGCAGGGCCATTTCAAGTCTGGCAGATGGTTCCATGTATTTTTCATGCTGTGGAAAACCTGTGAGTGAGGTTTGGTTGGTTGTCATCCAGCGCCTGGGGACCCTGGGCTCAATGCATTCTACACACCACTGCAGAATCACATGACGTCTGACCTCTCCGCCATGGCAAACTGCCCAGCAAGGAAAAAGGGAGGAAGGGGAGTAACGTCAGCGTGTTAGCGTGTGACCGAGAGAGACGGGAAGACGACGCGTGATCCAAATGCAATCGTGTGCCGTGTCTGCTCGCCAAGCGCAAACTGAATCCTCTGCGACCACATATGACTTTACAGCACTGACCTGTAAAACATACTGTTAGGGAGAAAGTGGGGAAAATATGATGGAGAGGTGGAGGAGATGGAGGGGAGGATTCACACAACATTACAGAGGAAAAGGAGGAAGAAAAAATAGCACTACCTGACTTCCCTTCCTTTGGAATGCATCCAATATATCCTGAGAGAGGCAGGGAGTGTGTGTGTGTGTGCGTGCGTGCGTGCGTGCGTGCGTGCGTGCGTGCGTGCGTGCGTGCGTGCGTGCGTGCGTGCGTGCGTGCGTGTCATGCTGGAAGGAAGGCTTTCAGCATATAAATATCACATTACCACACAAGGAAGCGCAGGCATCAGTCCGAGCTCCCAGCCAGCCTAACGAGCTCGGGAGCTCCTCCACTCTGGAGGTCAGAGGCAGAGCTTACACAAATGGAATTCCACAGAAACCAGCACTTCTTTGAGTAGATAAGTGGCCAGGCTTGCAGCTATGTGATGTAGTGTAAGCCTATGGTTTCAGTTATCTGACATGTGCTGCAGTCTATATATACATATCGATGTGCGGCACTAGAATGGGATTAAATACAGGGCTGTAAAACAGGCTCAAAGCTACAATGGAGAACAACTTAAAGCCTCGCTGTATTAACTGGACGTTAAAAAAGATTTTAAAATACAATGTAGACCAATGAGCACTAAAGCAGAGATGCTGAAAATGAGATAAAAGAAAAGCAGATACAGAACAATACGCAGTAAGGATTTAAATCGATTTATAATCTGTAAAATGTAAACTGTGAAAGCAACATTTTTGTGGCTGAGCAACCCGTTTATCACAAGAAAATACTGAATATTGATGATGTTAACAGGGTCAAAGATGGTCTTTTCACATATCTGCACACTGTGCAAAATTTTTAAGCCAATTTAGATTCTTATCCATTACACAATACAATCAGGGAGGTATCTTATCGGCACTAATTTGTTCTGCAGCAGGACAACAATCCCACGCATTTAGCCATAAAGGCCTATCTCCAGCCACTAGAAGGAAGAGGAGTCCTGCAACAGATGGCGAAGCCCCCACCGAGCCCTGAGCTCATCATCACAGAGTCAGTTACAGATTACATGAAGAGACAGAAGACACCGGAAGAGAACAAATCCACAAAAAGAACCAACAGCACCAGCCAAAGGGTGTTCACACCAAACAATCATTTTATATCGGGGTTTCTTCTGTCCTGTTTACCACATTTTGTACAAAGATAATTCAAAAATAAAAACATCTCAAGAGGATTAATTTCAAAATCCTAACTGGGTCCATCTATAACTGAGGGACTTCTGAAGTCCATGGGATATATCTGCATACATTTTTATTAAAAGTAAAAAACTGATGTTTTTATGTTCATTATGATCATGTCTTTACAAATTCCATCATTATTTATTATAGAAACAATCATTTATTAATAAAAATGACTAGATATCACTAAAATGTGAACTAAATAAGCATCTGAATTTAATACCAACCACCTTCTAATGAGCTAAACAATAATAAAATGAGCTGATTCAGAAATAGCTTGGATTGTGTTCTTTCATTAAGTTGAGATAATCATGACAGATATTTCTTTTTTGGCAGTGTATCAAATTTTTTATGGAAAATAACAAATTAAATCCCTTTCCACTAAGTTCCCCATTACAAAAACACCTCTCCAGGAAGTGTGTTAATTCCAGATCACATGACCTGCTCCACATGATGTCATTTCCTCCTGAAGAAAAGACTGGCCAGACTCCAAGGCTTTCTGACTTATTTAATAGAAAGTAGTCAACAGGTTTACTACAATATCTGTAGAAATAACATGTATATCTAATATTTAGAAGAATCTTTCTCTAAAATGCCATGTGGTGTTTGGTTATAAGTGGTCATGTTGATTTTAGACCTGAAAACAGCTAAAATGTCGACTATGATACTAAAAGTCCTGCAGTTATATGTTGACCCAGCTGTTTTTGTATGTACTTGTGTAAGTGCTGCAAATTACTACAATTATCTAAAAACATAAATGTCTGAACAAACATCTTGTTTCCAAATGCCATTTTTCTGAGGTTAGTTCCAGGTCTACTACTTTTATATAAGATGATCAGGAATCCATTGTATTCCATTACAGATGTGGAAATGTATGCAGATGGTGACAGTATCAAATATAAATATATATGCAGATGACACCCTCTCATAGCTGAATGCCAAAAGAAGAAGCAGATGGCCAGTTAACATCACAAGTATAGATCCTACAAGAAAAATGTTGTTTTGTCTCCTGAGGAATAAGCTTGTTATGCTATAAAAATTTGTTTTTAAGTGATTTTTGGTGGTTTTGCAGCACTAATGTTGTAGTTTTTGAATTTACAAATGTTTGAACTAATCGTACATTACATAAACGAGTCGAGTGAAGCAAACTTTTAGAATGTTCTAAAAATATGCATGTATAAAAAAGATAATGAGAATTAGGGATGTCTTTAGCCAACAGCTAATTGTTGTTAAGAAGTCGTGGTATAGGCTGTTACTCACACAGCTGAAGAAGCCAGAAGCAAAAATAGTTGATTACCAAACAGTAAAAAAGAAAAAGCTTGAAGATAAATCAATTGAAATTTTGCCTATCTCTAGAGAGATATTAGGGTGTTTTTTTTTTTCCAATCAGATGTAATTATTGTTTCATGTCAGCGGTATTAGCAATGTTATATGGCATCCAAACATCTAAACAGCTGATCCGTCATATGAGTTAAATGTTTTCCATCACTCAAAAACCAAAAACCATCTTGAGCCTGCGTAAAAAAAAAAAGTTGTTTGCGTAACTGGGGATGCATTTTTCCATTAACTTTTTCTAATCCGATACTTCAAAATCCACTTGTCAATAAACAGGACCTTGGAAATGGAATTGAGCCATCATTTCTAATTATTTAAACATGTGACACATCCAAATGTCTTCCAATCTACTGCTCATTTGTTTTCATTGTGTAACTGAACTGATTCAGCCTCTGAATGGATGTCTTGACAAAGGAGAAATGTGAAACATGAGTCTACTAGTTGGAACCCACAGCTATAAACCATTCAGTACAAGTCATGTTTCAAATATGCATCTATCTGATATATGCGAGTGTCAGGGGGCCTGTTATATGTCAGCCTTCAACAGACTTGAGTTTAATAAACTACGTTTATCTGTGAGACATTAGATACCATAGACTGCATTACTGTTCAGAAACTTCTGTGAATGATGCAACTTATGTATTACATTACTGTGTCAACATTTCATCATTCAGGAACCTCACAGGGCCCTTCGATTAGATGATGCCGATTACATGCAAGCAAACCCACTCTGCCTTCTAGTCCTCGCAGTCGTGTCATAAGAATCGATACGGCGCTGAACAGTCAATGCGTTTGCTCCAAAAGGTTAGACCTCTCTGCCTCATGTTCCCTAAGACGTGCAGCTCTGCAGCCGGTGATATGGGCTGGAACAGGGGAACAAATCACACCCTTATTGAGAGTGTGGATTGATCCAATCAATTTTTTCACCACAGGAGTGAGTTGATGGTGCGATTGGAGCTCTGTATGGGCCGTGATGTGCCTTTGCCTGCGCTGCGAACCCACTCGAAGACCGCCGACGTGTCCGTGTGGATACACTGAAAATAAAGTAATGCTGCTCGACTTCATTCTGTGCACAGCTTTAAATTTGTATGTGTGAAGTGAAGCATCTGCAGCACATCCAGCACCCATAAACCTGCCGAGGTTGAAGTGGAACTCTCTGCTCATCCTTTTTAATTATCTCACTCAGCCTCTTCCAGCAAACACAGTCCCATTTTCAATCTACCCATCATCTGGCACTTTTCCACCAGCACCTACTCGACTCTACTGGGTTTGTGAGGTTTTCCATCAGGACGTAGTACCTGGGACCAGCTACTATTTTAGTTCCTACTGGGCCGGGGTTCCCAGCGAGCTGAGTGGAGCCCATAATGTGACGTCTACAGAGTGCAGGCCACTGATTGGACAGGGAGCGACGACACACCAGACCTGTACCATGGACAAATGAAGACTTTTTGTCTTTGGTGACAGAACAAAGAATACAGAGGGAGCTGGACCTAAGACCTAAAATGCCCACAAAAAGGTCTGAAAATGGCCAAAAAAGAAACAAACTGAGCACAAAGACACACAAAACATCCACAAAAAGACAAAACAGGACCACAAAAACGCAAAAAATTACAAAAAAATGACACAAAATGACCACAGAAAAACAAAATGACTCCGTGAGACAAATATCACAAAGACCCAAAATGACGAGAGACACACAAAATAACCACAAAACACCTAAAATTACAACAAACAGACTGAAAAAAGCTACAAAGAGGCACAAAATGATCACAAAAAGACCTAAATTGCCCACTAAACAGTCTGAAAAATGATTAAAAAAAAGAAACAACATGAGCACAGACACACAAAACAACTACAAAAAGGCACAAAATGACAACAAAAAATTAACAAAATGACCACAAAAACCCAAAATGCTCACAAAACAGTCTGAAAATGACCAAAAAAGAAACAAAGTGAGTACAAAGACACACAAAACAACCACAAAAAGACACAACATGACCACAAAAATGCACAAAATTACAAAAAAAAATGACACAAAATGACCACAGAAAAACACAAAATGATTCAGTGAGTCACAAAATGAGCAGCGAGCAACGGGAGGCAGAGTGGCCTCAACTCCACCGCTGGATTATTGGAGACCATGTTGGAGGACGGAGAGGGTTTTAAGACTCCACCCACGATGAGGTGGTGCTCAGCTGTAAAACCACCTACACCCAGTAGGGCAGGTGCTGGTGGAGAAGCCCTCTTATTGCCCCACCCCCCCATCCTGCCCCCTGCAGCAGCAGGGCAGTACGTCTCCACCCATTGCTTAGTGAGCTCTGGGGGGTAGAAGAGGGAAGACAGAGCAGAGATCATAACGGCCGGCCAATTACCAGCAGTCAGGGGGGCTGGGAGGACGGATCAATACACCAGTCAGCTTCTAACGAGGGAAACAATTGGTCCAAGTCAAGCAGATGGAAATCCTGCCTGCCTGAGGAGGTCTTTCTGCTCCGTCGATCAACACGGTGGTCAGGTTGGTTTATCCAACGGCACCCCAACAGGAGAACGGCTGCCTCGACGCCACATCTGGGATGTTTGAGTGTTCACAACGTTTGCTGCATTCTTAATAATAACAATAACAATAATAATAATAATACATTTTATTCTTGTGCGTTCGCCCTGTTTCTCTCGCGTTCTCCTGATCTACGCATGTTCTACCATCTCTGAATATTTCATACATCGCCATTGTGTGTCTGTGTTCACTTTGTTTATTTTTGTACCATTTTCAGACTGTTTTGTGGGAATTTTAGGTGTTTTTGAACTCATTTTGTTAATTTTTGTGGTCATTTTGTGCCTCTTTGTAGCCGTTTTCAGTTTGTTGTAATTTTAGGTGTTTTTCTGTGGTCATTTTGTTTCTTTTGTAATTTTGTGCATTTCTGTGGTCATGTTTTGTCTTTTTTGTAGTTGTTTTGTGTGTCTTTGTGCTCACTTTGTTTCGTTTTTGGTGATTATCAGACTGTTTTGTAGTCATTTTAGGTCTTTTTGCGGTCATTTTGTGCCTCTGTAGCCGTTTTCAGTTTGTTGTAATTTTAAGTGTTTTTCTGTGGTCATTTTGTTTCATTTTTTTGTAATTTTGTGCAATTCTGTGGTCATGTTGTGTCTCTCTGTGGTTGTTTGGTGTGTCTTTGTGCTCATTTTGTCTCTTTTTGGTCATTTTAGGTCTTTTTGTGGTCATTTTGTGCCTCTTTGCAGCCCTTTGCAGTCTGTTTGTTGTAATTTTAGGTCTTTTTGTGGTCATTTTGTTCATTTTTAATGGTCATTTTGTGCCTCTTTGCAGCCGTTGTCCGTCTGTTTGTTGTAATTTTAGGTCTTTTTGTGGTCATTTTGTCCTTTTTTGGTCATTTTGCTACTTTAACTCTAACTTTATGTTATTTTGTGTGTCTCTTGTCGTTTTGTCTCTTTTTATGATCATTTTGTGTCTCATTGTGTTTTTCCTGTGGTCATGTTGTGATATTTTATAGCACAAAATAACAAACTGTATCTGTGTCCGAGAAATCACTTTCAACCCACATTCCGCTTTCTTTGAATATTTCATACATGGCCAGGGACAGATTTAGAAGAGCCTGAAGAAAAATGGCTGCCTGTCCTTCACCACCCCCCTTCCAACCACCCACAGTTGCAGCACAGGACAGTAAATCCTACACCTCACTCACTCGCCCAGCCCGGCAGGCAGCTATGTGCTACTATGTGCTAGCACAACATGACCCTCTTCTACCGACACGAATAAGGCAAGATTAAAACGTTGAACGGGCTGATAGTCTCTGCTGTTGGAGGGGCTAACCAACTGCTCGTCGTTTGGTGCTGTTATTCTTCTCTGGTTGCTCTGCTATTTTCTACATCTGCCTTGCTTTTTTTTTGTGAGGGGCCTTGTGTGGAGTGGGGGTGTTATTTATGGCTGCTCTGTGCAAGTGGACACACACACAGACACACACACCCTTTCACAGGATGAAAGGGCAGTCACACTGCCTGCAAACATGATTTTACAGCCCTGGGTGGAATGAGTGGTGGAGGAGAGAATGAGGACAGAGTACAAAAGGGGAAAGCCCTTAGATTTACAGGTCCCAGCAGTCACAATGCAGCCATGTAGCAGCACACATTTCTGAAAGGTGAATGTTTTTGGGTTTTTTTTAACTCGAACTTCTAAGAAATGACTGTCTTTATGCAGAAAGCTAAATATATGTGTGTTTAGAGATGCACGGAAACATGAGCACAACATCCCAAAAGGGGATCGCTGCTTCTTCCACGGATCAGTTTTCTAAATTTTAACAAAGGAATGCGTAATTTCCACGTGATCTGTTTCAGTATCCCAGCACCAACGACAACAAGCATGTGTGTACATGTGCATGAGGGCTGGTAGCTTTGCACGGCTCGGGCATGTTTGTGCAACGTGTCGAATTTTACGCATTTCACAGCTTCACTGCAGACTGTCCAATATTTGTGTGCATTTCAGAGCATTTACACAACATAAGAAGAGCGACTAGTAAGATGAGGGCATATTTGTTTCTAATTATTACTCTTAATAACCAAAAAGGCATTTATATGTCATCTAAACCCATTTAAAATCGCAAATGCTAACAAAAAAAACAATCACAGTCTGACACTACTTAGAACTGATTTTTCTTCTTTTGTGGAAACAATGACACCTTCAAAACTCCTGTTTCAATCCAAAATGCAGTTTTCCATCTAACATTTCCATCATCGTTAGGGATTAATTTTCTGGCAATCAATTAATCTGCTAATTGTTTCAGATCTAATAATAGCACAGAGCAGACTGTAAAGGAATGACGTAGTCTTCAGACTAGCAGTCTCTCCCAGAGCCAGAAGCAAAACAGCCAAGACGAGGATGGCAATGTAATTAAGTTTAAACGTCTTCCACTGACAGCGAATGGGAACGACACTGTATCCATATGACCATTTAATGGGGAGTGGGGTGTATTTTCCTGTATATACTTGGTAAAATTGCAATTAATTAAACTAATGTGGGTGTAAAAGCTCGAGTAAACAGTTTATGGGTCCGAGTGGAAGGCAGCAGTGACCATAATGTTGGTGGAGCTGTGCCACGCTTTGCCACATCACATGTTCGCAGTGGAACCAGAAACTCTGGTTAAGGGCGGATTTCCCTTTAAGTGTAAGCTCTTTTTCCTAAGAACATATTCTGAATAAACACAATAGACTGGAGCCGCTGGAAAAGTGCACATACCACCACTTTGGTGGGAGGCAACTGGGATAATGAGAGCTTGTGTTTCTGTGGTTATTCCTGTGGCGCACACCGCCTCTAGTGGGACATAACGCAAGATGGCAGCGGGAGATCCTGGAGACAAGGTGCAGTCTGACCTCTGCTGGTCGGAGGTGGTACTGCACTAATCCGACCTGCTCACACACCCACACCCACACACACACAGAGCACGGTCAATCCAGTTAAATACAGTCCCGCTGATTAGAACGGATCAAAAGGTCATTCTCAGAACTCAAAATAACCCGCTGCAGATTTCAACCCTCTCCAAGTAGAAGCATGTGGTTTAGATTTCCATGACTTTACAGCCTCCAGCATTGCAATTCAAATACATAATAAAAAGTAATAAAACTCTGTCTGGAATTTTATAAAAGTAAGGGGGCTGCAGAGTGTACAGGTCAATATATAATAGCGGGACTTTTAGTATCATAGTCGACATTTTAGCTGTTTTCAGGCCTAAAATCAACATGACCTTCTATAACCAAACACCACATGACATTTTAGAGAAAGTAACAGACTGACAATGACCAAAAATGACCACAAAGAGACACAAACTGACAACAAAAAACAAAATGACCAAAAAAGGCTAAAAAAAAAAAAAAAAAACAACATGACCACAGAAAAACACAAAATGACTCAATGAGACACAAAATTATAAAAAGAGACAAAATGACGAGAGACGCATGAAATAACTACAAAAAGTTTCAAAATGACCACGGAGACACACAATAACCACAAAACACCTAAAATTACCATAAACAGGCTGAAAACGGCCACAAATGGGCACAAAATGAGCACAAAACAGTCTGAAAATGACCCAAAAACAAACAAAATGAGCACAAAGACACACAAAACAATCACAAAAAGACACAACATGAACACAAAAATGCACAAAATGACTAAAAATGACCACAGAAAAACACAAAATGACTCAGTGAGACAAATAATTACCACATAAAGACACAAAATGACGGGAGACACACAAAATGACCACAAAAAAATTGCAAAATGACCACAAAAACACCTAAAATTATCACAAACATACTGAAAACGGCCACAAACATGCACAAAATGACCACAAAACGACCTAAAATGACCAATAAAGAAACCAAATGAGCAGGTCATGTGATCTGGAATTAACACACTTCCTGGAGAGGTGTTTTTGTAACGGGGAACTTAGTGGAAAGGGATTTAATTTGTTATTTTCCATACAAAATTTGATATATTGCCAAAACATAAATATCTGTCATGATTATCTCAACTTAATAAAAGAACACAATCCAAACTATTTCTGAATCAGCTCATTCTATTATTGTTTAGCTCATTAGAAGGTGGTTTCCAGTGGCCGAGGGGTGCAAACGCAGCACAAAAACGGAACGCCCTGCAAGAGACAAAAACACCCACAAAAAATAAATGCTGCAAGATAGAAAACACCTACAAAAGAGAAATGCTGCAGGAGACATAACACCTACCAAAATGAAACCCACTTCACAACAGAAACGGACTGCAAACAGGAACGCACTACGAAACAGAAACACACAAAAGATAAATGCTTCAAGAGACAAAACACCTGCAAAAAAAAAAGAATAGAAATATTTATTCACATTTTTTGCTAACAGCTAAAAACAAAAGTAGTAGAACAACAAAGAAATGTTTCTATACTTAAGCACATTTAGCAAGTTTAGAAAAATCATTCAATATTTGTTTTAATGTTTTCAGTTTTCTGGGACCATGGTATAGGCGGATTAAACAGTTGGAGCCACTAGGGAGCTGTAGGGCCCTCTGTGGAGTAACACCACTCCATGGAGTGACACCTCTCTGCTGCACCTTGTAGTGTTCCCAGTCCACAGCTTGTCCTGGTGTTCCTGATCCACAGCTTGTCCTGGTGTTAGAACAACAAAGAAATGTTTCTATACTTAAGCACATTTAGCAAGTTTAGAAAAATCATTCAATATTTGTTTTAATGTTTTCAGTTTTCTGGGACCATGGTATAGGCGGATTAAACAGTTGGAGCCACTAGGGAGCTGTAGGGCCCTCTGTGGAGTAACACCACTCCATGGAGTGACACCTCTCTGCTGCACCTTGTAGTGTTCCCAGTCCACAGCTTGTCCTGGTGTTCCTGATCCACAGCTTGTCCTGGTGTTCCTGATCCTCAGCTTGTCCTGGTGTTCCTGATCCGCAGCTTGTCCTGGTGTTCCTGATCCGTAGCTTGTCCTGGTGTTCCTGATCCACAGCTTGTCCTGGTGTTCCTGATCCACAGCTTGTCCTGGTGTTCCTGATCCACAGCTTGTCCTGGTGTTCCTGATCCGTAGCTTGTCCTGGTGTTCCTGATCCACAGCTTGTCCTGGTGTTCCTGATCCACAGCTTGTCCTGGTGTTCCTGATCCACAGCTTGTCCTGGTGTTCCTGATCCGTAGCTTGTCCTGGTGTTCCTGATCCACAGCTTGTCCTGGTGTTCCTGATCCACAGCTTGTCCTGGTGTTCCTGATCCGCAGCTTGTCCTGGTGTTCCTGATCCGCAGCTTGTCCTGGTGTTCCTGATCCACAGCTTGTCCTGGTGTTCCTGATCCACAGCTTGCCGTGGTGTTCCTGATCCACAGCTTGTCCTGGTGTTCCTGATCAGCAGCTTGTCCTGGTGTTCCTGATCCACAGCTTGTCCTGGTGTTCCTGATCCACAGCTTGTCCTGGTCTTCCTGATCCACAGCTTGCCGTGGTTTTCCCACTCCAACTTGTGGCTTAGAGTGGTCTAATACACGGCTAGAAGTTGTTTAAATCTTACTGAAATTGGAGAGACAACTTGAAAAGGTATACTTTTCTCTTTCCTAAGTTTTTACATGTGGCCCTCAGATGCTGCTGTGAAAATACTTGTGTAGGTTTTGCTGATTTACACAGCTGATTTTAGTGGGCTTGGGGTTGTGAGAAGTGAATTTGTAGTGTTAACGTTACTGTAACAAACATTAATTTCTGGGACACACCAGGTATTTAACAAGGTACCTGGACGACTCACACATGGGACATGACAGCCTAGAAGAGAAGCATTGATAATTGTGAACTGCTTCAAATACACATAAAGTGATTAAATTAAATGAATGTAAACTAAAATGAATGCAACACACACACCTGGTGTGTCCCATAATGTTAGTTACAGTACTCACAATCTCAACCCCACTAAAATCAGCTATGTAAATCAACTATACCTACACAAGTATTTTCAAAGCAACATCTGAGAGACACGTAAAAACGTAGGAAAGAGAAAAGTACACCTTTTTGAGTAGTCTCTCCCTCCAACGTCAACTTTCTTATTCACTTGTTGTCTGTTTCTGGTGTTGAAACTCAGCTCTGCCATCTAGTGACCTGGAGCACTTCCGTTGTGGAATCCTCTCCATTGTGTTTTCCTATTTGTGGCGCGTTTCTGATTTGCAGTGCATTTCTGATTTGCAGTCCGTTTCTGTTGTGAAGTGGGTTTCATTTTGGTAGGTGTTATGTCTCCTGCAGCATTTATTTTTTGTGGTTGTTTTTGTCTCTTGCAGGGCGTTCCGTTTTTGTGCTGCGTTTGCACCCCTCGGCCACCGTAGTGGTTGGTATTAAATTCAGACGGTTATTTAGTTGACATTTTAGTGATATCCAGTCATTTCTATTAATAAGTGATTGTTTCCATAATAATTAATGATGGAATTTGTAAAGACATGATCATAGTGAACATAAAAACTTTAGTTTTTTACCTTTAATAAAAATGTATGCAGCTATATCCCATGGACTTCAGAAGTCCCTCAGTTATAGATTGACCCGTATCATTTTAGGACAGACATTATCATCTGTACATTCAGCCTGAAGACAAATCAACTCAAACACATGGAACAACACTGTTTGCAGCTTGACAGGAAAAGAAAACCTGCACGGTGCTCATTTATCTACAAGAGAAGTCTGTCTCAGAAAATAATTAACTTTGATTTAAGCGTTTGTGGATACACTACAGTTTCTGCTTAATTTTCGTTGTTCGTGCACACTGAACCACTGAAAAGGAAGACGCCGTTTCAAAAAAAGGAAAGTCATTTCAATGGGAAGGAAATATTTTGGCTACAGATAAAGTTTTGCAATTCTTGCCACTAGACAAAGTAATAACAAACCTGTCTGACCATGAAAGCCAGCTCTACAAAGCCAGATCTGCCCGTCATCCAAAGCAAGGAAACTATCCTGGATGCCTTTTCCAGCGTGACACCATATGAGAGCAATTCAAAATCACTTCTGTCAGCTTTTTAAAATGATTTTCCTATTTTCAACGCAGACATACGAGCTACAAAATCACCCCGATCATTCTGGAAGGACCAACTCTTTTCACAGAGTTATTCAAATCATTCAGAGTTCCAGTATTTTTTTATAACGCAATATGAATCACAAAAAATAAAGCTCTAAGTCTTCTGCTTTTATGTTGTTCACCAGCAGACACTTCCCACACAACTGGAAAAGTTCAGAGGAGGATGAAGAATCCAAGCATGTCCAACAGCTGCCCCGTGGCATTGACATTAAACTAATAATACAGTAGTGTGTGTTTTCACCAACCTGTTGTCTGAACTGCTCCTGAGGCAGACAGTCGGTCACGTTGACGCAGCCCAGCAAGCAGCCGGTGGGATAATCTTTAGGAAACCTGGGTTCTGTACAGACAACAAGAGCAAACTACGATCATTGGAAGAGCTTTAACTCCACTTTAACCACACACTGGGCAGTTTAGCGTTTATATAATGTCCATCAGAAACAGTCTAATCTGTAGAATGTCTGTCAGCAGCTATAACTTCTATTATCTGTTTGTACCTCAGCATCCACTCATAGATGCCCTGAGGAGGATCTCTCTGGCTGATAAATACATTAAAAACACACATCTGTTTACAGCAACATTACAGTGTGCTGCAAAGAAGGATTAAATATTTATACATACTATTTATATACTGCTTATACATACGACGTTAATCTTCACGGTAGCTGTTTCTAAGATGCTAGCCCCTCAGAAGCACCAGATACAAACCTTTTAACCCTCCTAGGAACATCTTTTATCCTTGGGGTCAGTCTGACTCCGGCAATTTAAACCTCCAGGAAATTATCATAATCAAAATTATTCCCCAAGTTTATGTGTCTATCTAAACAGCTCTTTAACCCTCGTGTCGTCCTGCAGGTTCAATTGACCCGTTTTAAAGTTTGAAAATGTGGGAAAAAAATAGATATATATTTTCACAGTGAAACTTCTGATGTCCATGTTTTCAACATTTTTAGGAAATCTTTGAACATTTTTTGGTGGAAAAAAAAGAAATGTTAAAAATGTTTCTTAAGAACATTCACAAAAAAAATCAACCAAAATCCAGCATATTTCACTGGATTTTGGTTGATTTTTATATGAATGTTCTTAAAGAAAATATCAGAAGTTTTAGTGATATATATGGAATCCCTTCAGATTTTTGTTAAATAAAGCAACTCTCCACCCGCTCCCCTCACACATCCAGAACTCCTGGACCATGGAGGAATATCCAGACCACAATAAAACCTCACTGACTGTTGGAAACGAATTGGAAAGACATCTGTTTTTGGTGTTTTAAGGGCTGTATATTATTTCAAAGTACATATTTTTGTTATCTATTACATTTGGAATGAAAACTATTTCTGTTATCAACAATACTAACAGGTTTTATGTTGGAAATTTTAACACAATATCAAAAAGTTTAGGGCCCTAAAACTTTTTGAGGATTATAAAATTGCATGTTACAATGACCTCAGTATCACCCAAAACAACATAAACTAAACTGTGTAAAATGCTGATATTAGCTCACTTCATGCAAACAGTTTAGCCTCAGGTTGTAGCTCACTAATGCACTGGATTCACTGGATGGGTTTGAGGTCTGGACTTTAGGGAGACGAGTCAAAAACATTCATTCTAGCCTGATTGAATCGTTTTGTTACCATCGAGTCATTTCTGTCCAATTCTGAGTCATTTTGTTTAAGTCATTTTGGACATGTTTCAAGTCATTTTTGAGTTGATTTAGACAGATTTTGTCATTTTGGACCAATTTTTAGTCATTTCGGACAAATTTTGAACCAATTCTTAGTCATTCTGGAGCTATTTTTTGTCATTTTCAACCAATTTTGAAACAATTCTTAGTGATTTTGGACCGATTTTAAACCAATTCTTAGTCATTTTGGACCAATTTTTAGTGATACTGGACAAATTTTGAACCAATTCTAAGTCATTTTGGACCAATTCTTAGTCATTTTGGAGAAATTTTGAACCAATTCTTAGTCATTCTGGAGCTATTTTTTGTCATTTTCAACCAATTTTGAAACAATTCTTAGTGATTTTGGACCAATTTTAAACCAATTCTTAGTCATTTTGGACCAATTTTTAGTGATACTGGACAAATTTTGAACCAATTCTAATTCATTTTGGACCAATTCTTAGTCATTTTGGACCAATTCTTAGTCATTTTGGACCAATTCTTAGTCATTTTGGAGAAATTTTGAGTGATTTTGAATCAGTTCTTAGTCATATTGGACCCATTTCAAGTAATTTTGAACCACTTTTCAGTCATTTTGGACTACTTTTTGTCATTTTCGACAAATTTGGAGTAATTTTGGGAAACTTTTAAACCATCTTGTCCTTTTGGATGCTTTTTGTGGTTTTGGATAACTTTTGAGTTGTTGATTCATCACGTCTGAGGATGTTAAACATGTTTTGCACAGACATGAACAAAAGTTTACATTCTTATATGTTTTATACAGCTAAACGCCTGGGGTCAAATTGATCCCAAAGAGCACTGATGCGCACAACGCAAAAACACATCATCATGTTTGTTTTATATTTACCCAGTTGCCCCCATTAAATTTGGAAAAGTCATTAATTATAAACAAAAAAAATGATGTCAGTCATTTATTTAGAGATGTTAAACACTGAATGGGCTCAGATTGACCCCAAAGATAATAGGAGGGTTAAAACTAAAGGGTACTGTGACATTTCTTCCTCGTGTACCTTTCCTGTAGACATGGCGGTACATGGCTTCCACCTCAGCGACCTCCTGATCCGTGGGCTTCTTGGCTGCGGCTGCGATCCAAAGACGACCTCGGTGTGACGTGTACCAGGTCCGTCCTTCCACCCTGCAAACATACAAACGCAACGTTACATCTGCCTACATACAGAGACGTACAGCTTTAAGTGCAGAATTCACAGTTTCTACGGTACCTCTTGATGCCTTTGACCAACAGGGAGGCCCACGGTTGGTGCATGCTGAGACACCAACCCCCATCAGACATCTCCTGCAGCTCTTTGTCTTGGAGTCGCAACCTGGAACGTTCTTCACCTCCCTTGTCCTCTTTTGGCCTCTTTTCCTGCTCTGTTGGCCTCCTGTGGCTTTCATTGCCTCCAACATCGACCCACTGGAAACCACAGTCATGGTCGTTATTAACGTCGGTGGAAGAAGTGTGAAAACCTTCTGAATCTGAGCCATTCTCTTGTGAAAATTACTCAGACCTGATCTCAAAACTGTGACTTTATAGGTCTCATATTAAAAGCTACAAAAAATAAATCATCTGCTCAAACCAGATTCTGGAAAAACTAAAAACCTCTGTGCTTCTCGGCGTAACTGTGAAGTCATTAGTGACACAGCTGCAAAAAAAGACACATGAGAAAAACTCAAGAGTTTTCAGATCAACTGCATTAAAATCTATATCAGGGGTGTCCAACATGCGGCCCGCGGTCCAAAAGCGGTCTTTCAGAGGGTCCAATCCGGCCCTCAAAGTGTAAAAATTCCAGAGAAGACATTAACTGCAGATTGTAAATTAGTAAAACTATAAATTTAAAATCATTTCTAGACCATAACAAGTTGTTTGGATCATAAAGTAAAATACTAGATTGTTCATTGTTCTTTTGTCATTTTGTGTCTCATTTTTTTAATATTTTGTCTTGTTTTTATTGTTTTTTTGCCTGACTTTTGTTCTTTCGTCTCATGTTTTTGTCATTTTGTTTCAGTTTCTCGTCATATTTTGTCTTATTTGTGTTTTTTGTTGTTTTGTGTTTTGCTTTATTCGTTGTTTGTAGTCTCATTTTTGCCATTTGTCATTTGGGTTGTTTTATTTAGGGCTGGACCCAAATATCCGAATATTCGGTCGTTATGGTGGTATCTGAAAACATATACCAAGATCCAAATATTCGGTTCCGCCCTCCCACCCCTCCATCGGATGTTACGGTCTGATCCGAATATTCGTATATTCATCATTAATCAGGGCAAAACATCCGGAGCCCAGAAACTGCTACTGGGGCCATCCCTAGATTTGTTTCATGTCGTTTGTCTCATTTTTGGTCATTTTGTGTCTCGTTTTTGGAATATTTTGTCTTGTTTTTGTTGTTTTTTGTCTTTTTTGGTCTGACTTTTTTCATTTTCTTAAAATCGTTAAGCAAAATCCTCTATGGTTCAGCTCCAGATAGCTGTGACTAAGTGTTGTGTTCCTTTGTAGACACTCTGTGATCTGGAAGTTGTAATGTGGAAATGAGAAACTGAGGCTGAATGTTGATGAAATTGAATTTATTTTTCTTTATAAATGTCAGGTTGTTCATGATGTTTTGTAAAAAGATAATTCCTTAAATGTAAACATTTTCAGAATGTACATTTTTACATTAAAACCAAGCAAAAATTGGAGTTGTGGTTATTTCTAGGTTATTCTGCACTCTAAAAAGTAATTCTGTGGACCTTTGGTCATAACTTAAATAAATATATTGTTGTGAAATAAAAAATCAAGTTCTGTAATACATTTAGACTTTTTACTTGTGTTATTTTATTGAGCTTGGATGACATAGAAATAATGCCTTTTGATTCAATACACTACCATCACCTTGTCAGAGTTTAAAAATTTCAGTTCATCATGAAACAATTTGATTTTAATTTCTGCTAATGTAAAATACAATTTGATGACGTGTAAACGGCCCAGAGTTTCTCTTTCCCGCATGCACGAGCGGCCATGTTTAAGACCAGAGCGAGCACATGGTGAGCAGCCGAAGCACAGCCAAAGCTCATTGAAGCATTTTGGTGAATGGTAAGTAATTTTATGCTTAATTATACATATTTGCTTTCGCTTAGGATTCTGTTGATGATAGCCTACTGTAACTGAATATCGAAATCTGGAAGTCCTTACTTTTAAATCCGTGCAGTGTTGGTAGGGCAGTCTGTGTGCCGAGGTAAAGTTAGCTATAGGTGATGCCTGTACTGATTTCTGTAGGCTTCAATGCGGGAGTAATAGGTTAATTTCGGCATGTGACTAACAAACCGGCGCACAAATAGGTTGTGTGTTGGTGAGTTATATTTATTATTTCTTCTTATCTGAATCACAGTCTAATTCTGGGTTACCAGTCGTCCCTTAAAATACCGAATTGTCCCACATTTGAAATTAAAATAAGCTTCTTCACCTTCCTAAAAATTATGTTGGATCAACTTAAATACTTTCATTCATGTTGACAATTATTAAGTTCGTGTTACTCAGAAATGCATTTTTGTTTGGACTAAAAGGTAATTCAACATACTCAAAACATTGCTTTGAATTAATGTAATTCTGCCAGCAATTGGCTCAACTTAAAAATTCTACTGGAAAACGTTAACATACTTTTTTTTGTTGACCCAGTGTTTTATTTATTAGAGTGTGCTGTGGTTTTACTGGTCCGGCCCACTGGAGATCAGACTGAATGTGGAACCTGGACTGGAATGAATTTTGAATCCTGGTCTATAGTATGTAGAGTGAGCTTTTCCATAAAAGTGTAATTTTGCTCAGAAGTTCTCTCTACTTCTAGTCCTGGTTGTTCTGTTTCCATAAAGGACTTTATGTTGCAGTGAAAAATTAACCACACTGAGGAGCGGAAACTACGGTGGCCGGGAGGTGCAAACCAAATTTACATAATGCAAAACACTTTTACAAATCCAAATTTAACCGGAAAGGGAATGTCCCAACTCCGGGATTGAACCGGAAGTGACAACGAGGAGCGGCTAATGCAACTTTTGGTTGTTGTTGATGGTGAACCAAGATGGACAGCGAGCGGGTGATGTTTTGCCCGTTTTGTGGGGAACATATGAACCGATTGACGCGGTTTTGTTTTTTGTGTGGTCGGTCTTTAGAGTGTTTAAATGGCGCAGATCAGACCGACAGAGTGCATTAGCCGCTCCTCGTTGTCACTTCCGGTTCAATCCCGGAGTTGGGACATTCCCTTTCCGGTTAAATTTGGATTTGTGAAAGTGTTTTTGGACTTGTAAAAGTGTTTTGTCGCTTGTAAATTTGTCTTGGAGGTTGTAAAAGTGTTTTGCATTATGTAAATTTGGTTTGCACCTCTCGGCCACCGTAGGAAACCCTCCAAAACTGGTGCAAACGACGACTAAAGGAGATATTTTTAGATTGCAGTGCTGACATTCTACCACCAGGTGACAGCATTTTCTCACAGCACACACTACTAGCCATAAGGTCAGCTCACCTCTGGAGCTGAATGCCTTATGTTGGGGTTCACCAGCTGTCTCAGGCTCTGCTTCCCACCTTTTCTGTCTGAATACATCAGTGATTTTGACACCGAGTCATTGTTCATAGCCTTGAGGGTCTCATCCAACCTGCAAATGAATGCAAACATGCAAACAGAGGAAGCTGTTCAGCATCATTATCCATCAGAGATCTGCAGCTCTGCCTCGGCTGATGTCAGATTATCTTACTTGTTGTAGTATTTGCTCATGTTGCTTCCCTCATCGATCACTTGTCTACCGGCAAAGTCCAGTGTGATCTTCCTATCCTTGCGGGAGGCGTGACGGAGTTCTCGCAGCTCCTCTTCCTTCTTCCTCAGCTTTTCTCTCTCGCCGGGTGACAACCACTGATTGGAGTCGGTGGCAAAGTAGTCGGATTCGTCATCCAGAACCTGCGTCCTCCTGACACTGGAGGGGAAGGAGGCAGGAAACAAACAGGTGAGTGTTTCTGTGGCGATTTACTGAAGAGATCCATTCCTGTGGTGCTTTTATGTTTAGGATACCTGTTCCTGTCAAACTCCAGCAGCTTGTCTTTGTGCTGAAGAGCCTTCTCCAAGCCAGCCTTCATCTTGGCCTCTTGGCGAGGGAGAAACTCTCGTTCTCCATCTGAAGATAAGATAAGATCACAAAAAATGAACTGAAAGTCAGAGTAAACAGATAAATAACACACAAAAACAAATCCATGGTGTCAAACAGCACCATTATTTCACAGGTGCTTCTTTTTTTATAAGTTCGACTAGTTTTGCCTCTCACCTCCCATGAGTTTCTTTCTCAGTTTCTGGCTTTTGTTGGAGTCTCGTAAGAGGATCTCCTGCTCCTCTTTAGTGCAGACCTGAATCAGGAACGAAAGCCGAAGATTAAAACACGCTAAACTAGAAAACGAGGACTATTCCTACTGCAGGAAGAGGGAAGTACCAGGTTTCCACAGAAGAGGCAGGGTCCAGAGCCCTCCTGCTCACACACAATCCGGCCACAGCTGATGCAGTTGTTGATCAGTTTGTGCTTTTGTGCGAGGCAGTCGCACGCATTCCGACCCGGGAGTAAGACAGTCAGCTTGTCCTGCCCCTCTTTAGCATAGAGGTTCACAAACTTAGTCTTCTTCTTTGTTGAAGAAGTGCTGCTGTTCTCCTGAGCCTGAGGAAGCAGCGAGAGAACGAATTAGACGAGAGAGGCACCGAAGAGTTGAACAAACGAGCACTGATTCCTGTACAAATCAAAAGTTTGGACACCTACTCATCCAAGGGTTTTATTGTTTTTACTACTTTTTGCAGTGTTTAGAAAAACTAAAGGCATCAGAAAAAATGAAATGAGACAAATGGAATTATGTGAAAAGTTGTAAAACCGTACTGTCTCATACTATTGTTTCCTGAAAATAGCTGCTGTTGGTCTTGATGACAGCTTTGCACATCGTCTTGCAACCATAAAAATAGACAAACAACACAAGCGAGACAGAAAAACACCAAACAAGACAAACGATGCGCAAAACACGAAAAAAGCAAAACACAAAATGGCAAAAATAAGACAAAAAACACAAGTGAGACAAAATGAGACACAAAATGACATCAGACAAAAAAGCCAAAAAACAACAAAAACAAGACAAAATAATACAAAAATGAGACAAAAAGGAAACGCAAAACGACAAAATCATGAGAAAAACGACAAAAAAGAGAAAAAGACAAAATATCACAAAAATGAGACACAAAACAACAAAAACATAAAAACAAAAAAGACAAGACAAAATACAACAAAAACAAGACAAAATATCACAAAAATGAGACACAAAACAACAAAAATGTGACACAAAATGACAAAAGAGACAAAAAAAGTTAAAGTCTTGCCATATCTGATGCAGCTCCATGAATATTTCATCTAGAATAGTTCTCAGTTAGAAGCTGAGCCTCGTTACATCAGCTCAGTTGTGTCCATGCAGGCCTGATTTACAGCAAATAGTCCTTTTCAACGACTCGAGGAATCCATACTATGTCAAAAAACTGCTCAACTAAGTAACGAGAAGCTGCGATCCATCATTACTTCCACACATGTAGGTCTGTCAGTTCCACAATTTTTAACAACTTTCAAAGTTTCTTCAAAGGAAGTCACAAAAAACATAAAAAGCTGTGATGAAACCGGCTCTCATGAGGACCACGTCAAGGAAGATCAAGAGTTTCTTCTGCTGCAGAGGAGAAGTTCATTAGAGAAACCAGCCTCAGAACTCGCCAGTTAACGGCATCTCTGATTAGAGCTGACATCATTGCTGCTCAAAGTGTAAACAGCAGACATCTCAACATGTGCTGCTCAGAAGAGACGAAGAATCAACCGATGCAGAGAAACCTCTACTCAAGAGGAACTGGAAGGGACTTTAGTTCGCTCTGATGAGTCCAGCTTTAGGATTGTAGATTAACCCTCCTGTTGTCCTCATTTACAGGCACCAAATAATATTGTTCCCTTGTCTGAAAAAACTATAAATTTAAAATCATTTCTAGACCATGACAAGTTGTTTTGATTAGAAAGTAAAATATTGGATTGTTCATTGTTGTTTTGTGTCTCATTTTTGCAATACTTTGTTTTGGTTGTTTTTTTTTGTCTCATGTTTTTGTTTTTTTGCGTTTCCTTTTTGTTTCGCTTGTGTTTTTTGTCTTATTTTTGTCATTTTGTGTTTTGCTTCATTCATTGTTTTGAGTATCTGTTTCGTCATTTTGGGTTTTTTTGTCTTGCTTGTGTTGTGTTTTTTTTCTTTGTCATTTTGTTTCTCATTTTGTCTCATTAATGTCAATTTTGTAATTTTGTCTTGTTTTTGTCATTTGTCCTTTTTTGTCACTTTGTAACTTTTTCTCTAACTTTTTGTCTCTTCTGTTTTGTGTCTTTTGTCTCACTTTTGTTATTTTGCGTCTCATTACAGTAATATTTTCTCTTGTTTTTGTTGTTTTTCATCTTGTTTTGTCTGACTTTGTTTTGATCCTCCAGTAAATCCTCTGTGGTTCAGTTCCAGGTGACTAAATGTTGTGTTCCTTTGTAGACACTCTGTGATCTGGAAGTTGTAATGTGGAAATGATGAACTGAGGCTGAATGTTGATGAAACTGAATTTATTTTTCTTCAGAACTTCCAGGTTGTTTATGATGTTTTGTAGAAAGATAATTCTTTAAATGTGAACATTTTAGCATTAAAGCAAAGGAACCATCAGGAGTTGTGGTTATTTCTAGGTTATTCTGCTGTGGTTTTACTGGTCCGGTCCACTGGAGATCAGACTGGACTGAATGTGGAACCTGGACTAAGATCAGTTTGACTTTCCTGTCTTGAAGGCCGGTCCGTGAAAATATTGTCAGACATTAAAGCGGTCCGCTGCCCTAGAACAAGCAGGTGTGTACAGCTTTACTCTGCCTGTGTTGCATCATTGTTCTTCCTACAACACAAGAAGTAGCTTCATAATGTCGGTAGGAGGAGAACAAACTCACCCTCATCAGATCGATGGGGGTTTTAACTGCCTCTGGTTCAGGTTCTGTTTGGCTCACAGTCATCACCTCCTGCTTGTTACGCCCCTTACGTTTAGACTTCTTCTGAGTATCTTTGGTCGAGTCTTGTGCATCTAAGATAGGACAAAAAATTCACTTCAACAAACATTACAGCCGGTGCATCTGAGATGTTCAATCTGTGCATTATTTTTAAGGTCTGCTGAGTTGTGTCCAATAACACTGCACAGTCGTTCTGTAATCTATCTCAATGGAAATACATCAGACTTTTATTGCCCCACCTGCTGAAGAAACAGATTCCTTCAGAAGGAAGAGACTTCCATTATCTGCAGCCTGTCTCTGAGTCTTCTTCCATCTGCCGAGGAGCTCATCTATAAACATCCCTTTCCTGCCGTCTGTGCCCTGCAGGAGGTCGCCCACATACTCCTCGATCTCTTCGGCTTTTTCGATAGACAGAATGTACCTGAGGAAGCAGAATGACTCGATAACATTTCATTTAATAACATTTAATTGTTAAAGTGGAAGTTAAAAACTAAGGCTGAAAGGCTAATCCATTCCAGTTACCAAACCATTTCGAACATACAAGGCGGAACTTCTGCAGATCTCAGCTTTTCAGGGTTGTTTCTGGTTGTCTACATAACCTAATGTGACACAGTTCTAGTTTAATATACAACACCGAAAAATAACGACACCCAGGACTTATCCTTTAGAAAAAAGGTTTGAACAGAATTGACAAGTTGTGGAGTCAAACTGCTAGCTAACAGGTGACTAACACACCTGGCTAACACACCTGTAGACTGATTAAATGATGAACTTTCAGCTGTTTCAACCTAAAACAGTTCAGTTAACTCATATATATATATATATATATATATATATATATATATATATATATATATATATATATATATATATGTCTCCTTAGCCTGTTTACCGACTGATAACTCGTTTAATCTGCTGAACAGTTCAGTAACAGCCATGCTAAGCTACCTGGTTCACTTGCTAGCCGGTAATCGGTCGTTTTACGGTTCTTACCGGACGATGTCTTCGCTCGCCTCCAGTCCGAACTGATGGCGTAGCTGCTCCACACACCACTGCAGCAAGGCCTCCGACATGTTCACTAATACAGAGGAGCTAAACTGAGGAAGAAACAGACAGAAGAGCTAAACTGAAGATGATACAGGAGAGCTAAACTACAACATTAACCTGTTTCCCATCGGCGGAATAATAAATGCGCACACAGTGTGGCAGCAGGAAATCACGTCCTGAAGAGAAAACACGCCGCGAATTAAGGTTCCGCCCAACTTAATAATCAATCAGACACACGGATGGATGTAAATGTTGCACCGTGAAGCCCAAAATAATTCATAAAAATACCAGATTTGGATTCATAGGGATTTTTATTCGACTAATAGATTTCTTTTGCCTACAAATTACATAAACAATTGAAAAAAGATGTCAACACATCGTGTTCTAGATGTTGAAGCTCAATTATTTTTCCCAAATATTCTTATTGAGGACAGTAATGAGATAATGTCAATGAGAAATGCAATCCATTTGTTCTTTTTTAAAAAACATGCATACATATAAACACGCACACATGAATTCATACATGCACAGATACATGTCAACACTTAAACACACCCACACATGCACACATGCACACACACACACACACACACACACACACACACACACACACACACACACACACACACAAAAGCAAAACAAAGTAAGAGAACAATTTAGAAAAACATTACCCCCCTCCCATCCATCCCACCTCAACTCAGCACAGTATAACCAACATATAATCCTGGTTATTCAAGATTTATGAGACACAGAAACAGGCACACATTCAGTTGGGGAGCAGCTTCAAACTTGTAAAATATGAGATGAACGGTTGCCAACAGTGCATCCTCTCAAAGTATATCGTATCTTCTCAAGTTTTAGAAAGAATATAGTGTCTTTAAGCCACTGGTAGATAGAAGGATAGCTGACAGATTTCCAGTGTAATAATAACCAACATCTTGTCAGTAGGGATATGAAAGCTAAAGTGTCCTTTGGTTTGAATTTAATGCAACAGAAGCATCAGGGATCCCAAATACAGCAATCAATGGGGAAGGCTACAGATTTACTCCAAGAACAGTGGACATAATATTAAAACACTTTGCATTTGGGGACGAAATCCCGTTGATTCTTAATTTTAACTATTTCACATACATTTTTTCACATGTTGACTTAAAAAAAATCCAATCCTCAAAATTACCCACACCTGTTGAAATTGTTTGAAAATATACAGCTTCTATACTATAAGTACCTGATTTCTATGTTCTTGAGCATTTTAACACACTATAAATTCAGAAGATGATGTAGAACTTTACTGATCCAGAGGGATTTTTTGTGCAAGATATTGTTGAGAAAAAAAAGGAATAACATGAGCATAAATGCAGTGCTGACTAGAATAAGATATAAGCAATAAGATATATTTCTGAAAATAAGAATAAATTAACTAAAATAAGGCTAGAATTAAAAAGTAAGTAGTGCTACTGCCAACTATACTGAAGTAATAAAGTCATTTTGCACTTAATAATGAAATATTGCACTTAATAATGAAATATTGCCAGCTGATGCAGCAGGTTTCTCATCAGTTACTAGTCAATTGCAAGTCATGGTTAAACCTAAACAGCTTTTCTCACAAGATAAGAAAAGGCTGCAAAACTAGAGTCAATGGTTTTCAAGTTCCAGTAGCAACAGTACAAGATATAATCAGAGAGCACCAGGAGTTTCTGGCTGGCAGGAAAACAAAAGTAACCCCTGCAATGGCATGACTGATAGTACAAGACACCAAAAAAGAACCCAAGAAGAACTCAAGGATCACCACCAAGACCGTCCTGTTAAATGTGAACAATTCTGGTTCCAACATCTCAAAGCAAAAACTCCAGTAAACACAAAACAAGGCTGGTCTCCATGAACACTCACAGAGGCTCTACTTCTCCGAGACAGGCACACAAAAGCTCACCAGGAGAAGGAAAAGAACTTCTGGTCATCTAAAAGTGAGTTGTCTGGACACCTGAAGGCGGTTTGTGTTTGGAGAAAGAAAGAAGAAACTCCAAGGACACCATCAACACTGTCAGCCCAGCAGTGAGAATGTGAAGCTTTGAGTGTTTTTAAGCTGCTGGGCCAGACAGCCTCGGCAAATGAAACAGCACCAGGAGAAAAAGAGGACAGCATTAAGGTTCAGGAGGAAAACCTTGGCTTTGTGCCGGACTGGACCTTCCAATTTTGGGCATTTTTGGTAAAAATTTACAGCAAAAAACTAAGAAAATAATGTATAAATGGTTTAAATGTAGTATTAGAATCCTAACACAATGTCTCACCATGTTCTGTCATTTTTCATGTTATTTCCAGCCAGAAGAAACCTAATAGTCAAATATTCACCCATATTATATTATTTTCTGTCTTACAAGTGTTCAATGTGGTCTCCACCTGCAGCACGGCAACATCAATGCAATCAGATAATTCCTCGCAGACGCGTATCAGTATATCACGATCCATCCATCATCGATACACCACTATACCCTCATTAAGAGGATGTCTATCCCAGCTGACTGAGGGTGAAGGTTCACCTGGACAGGTAACAGCCTATCACAGGTTCACCTGGACAGGTAACAGTCTATCACAGGTTCACCTGGACAGGTAACAGTCTATCACAGGTTCACCTGGACAGGTAACAGTCTATCACAGGTTCACCTGGACAGGTAACAGTCTATCACAGGTTCACCTGGACAGGTAACAGTCTATCACAGGGCTACACATAGAGACAAACAATCACACTCACATTCACACCTACAGACAATTTAGAATCACCAATGAACCTCAGCATGTTTGTGGACTGTGGGAGGAAGCTGGAGAACCTGGAGAAAACCCACACATGTACAGGAGAACATGGAGACTCCATGTAGAAAGATCCCAGGAAGGCCGGGACATGAACCAGGGATCTTCTAGCTGTGAGGTGACAGAACTAACCACTGAACCACTGTGCAGCCCTATTTTGCCTAAAATGTTTGATTTAATTTCATTGATTTGTGCTTAAATTATGATAAAGTTTATTTGATTGATATAATCTCATATTAGGATGTATTTTAGCCCGGAAGGGTATATTCTGGGTTATTTCAGACCCCGAGGTATAAATGGGGCTAAACTGAAGTATACTTTGGGTTTAATCTGGGCTGTTACACACAAAGTCAATCTTACTTTAAGCACAAATCAAAGACAATTCATAGAGATATTACACTGAAATCTGTTGTACAGAAAAGCAACACCAGCCAATATAGATGTTCTTTCATAATGTTTTGCTTAAATTTTTCTTGGTTTTCAATTCAGTTTTTCCTTTGATTTGAACTATTTAAATTGTAATTAGCTCAAGGACATTCTAGTTATGTTCCTTCATAATGATTTGCTTGCTGAGAATACCGCTTTGTAAAAAAAAGAAAAAAAAAAAAAAAACAGCTTTTACAATTAAGAGTTTAACATAATCTTTACTAATCTTAATGTGTCAACAAGCATAACCAGGCCTCGGGGGGGGGGGGTTATCTGGCCTGTTAGACTGGGATGCAAACCGGGGTTCTTCTAGCTGTGAGCCACTGAGCAGCCCTCAAAACATATTTTCATGATAAATATTCAGAAAAGAAATGGCATTGGCATGAATGGTTTGGACCTTAACTCAAATTATGACTGACTGCACTGGTTAGCTTCAGCCACTAGGTGGCAGTTTTGCAATTTAGTGAAACACAAAAGGCTTTAAGTCTTCAATTCTTTACAACGGGGGAGTTTTATCAGAATAGATGTACAGCTATGGCCGAGGCAGGCAACTACACCATGCTGCAGATGTTTTCTATTCTATTTCTGAGTATCCTATTTATTTAGTTTGTGTTTGAATGCAGACGCAATTCTGAGCAGCTGATTTACCACTTTGCTGTCAGTGGAGGTCATCATTTTTCGTCCAAACAGAAACACGTGGATGTAGTGACAAGGTGGACATCAGCAAACACAACACAGCTGCAGGAAAACATCTTCAATCTGCCGTCCAGAACAGAAAGAATATATTTATTTATTAAATCTCACAGTGAATAAGAACAGAAACAAAAATAAAACTGATATGAAAACAGACTGATCTGAACTTGCAGTAATTCTTAATCATCACAAAATGTTGTAATAAAAGTGAGTCAGTAGGAACAGGTGTAAACATTGTTAGAATGAGGTGTTATGTTCTGCAAATGACAGTAATAAACAATAATCTGCACTTACACAAAGGTGAATAACAACGAACAACACGGTTTTAGATATAATAGTATTTATGTGATACAACAAATACATTTCAATACAAGATACTGTGGTGTTTGTATATAGAATAGATTTTCGCCATATTTTGGTGGGAAAAGACAAATTTAAAGAAAACACAGATCACAGCACAGAACAAACCACAGCTGCATTCATTGTAGGTTAGCAAAGTACGTACACCACTGAAACAGGGCTCTGTAGGATGGAGTCAAACAGTACCAGAAGATCAGAGTTGGATGATGTTCTTCAGAATACTGGGCTGTGAGATAGAAAACACAACTAAATAATCACCAACATGATAGAATGCATTTCAATTCAATCACAAGGCCTTAATTTGCTTTGTTGGCTAAATATTTGTTGGTTAAATATTTGTTGGTATACAAGTCTCAGATTAGCAGATTTAACTGAAAATTGCTGCCAGGTGAGTTTCCAAATGGTTGCTCCATTGGCACTTTTCCACCAGCACCTACTCGACTCTACTGAGTTTGTGAGGTTTTCCATCAGGACGTAGTACCTGGGACCAGCTACTATTTTAGTTCCTACTGGGCCGGGGTTCCCAGCAAGCTGAGTGGAGCCCATAATGTGACGTCTACAGAGTGCAGGCCACTGATTGGACAGGGAGTGACGACTCACCAGACCTGTACCATGGACGAATGAAGACTTTTTGTCTTTGGTGACAGAACAAAGAATACAGAGGGAGCTGGACGGAGAAAGTTTATCAGGAGGTCTCCTAGCGGATGGTCGTCCACAGATACAGCAGGACAACGAAGTAGTGTCAGGAGAAGCTGAAAAAGCTCTAAAGTGACTATCGGTCCATCAAGGACCACAACGGACGGAGTGGGTCAAACCAGAGGTGATGGAAGTGCTTTAGCCAAATGGACGCCATTTATGGACACAACGGGAGAGAGAGTGGCCTCGACTCCACCGCTGGATTATTGGAGACCATGTTGGAGGATTGAGAGTGTTTTATGACTCCACCCACGATGAGGTGGTGCTCAGCTGTAATGGAAAACCACCTAAACAGAGTCGAGTCAAGTTGAGTAGGTGCTAGTGGAAAAACGCCTTATGAAAAGAGTGATTGGTCAAGGCTTTTATTTGCCTTCAGTTGAAAAAGTCTTTAGAAATGGCCTCCACAAAGTTGGGAGCTGACATGAGGATGCCAATGGTGCAGAGGATGGTGAAGATGGAAAACGCCATGAGGCAAAGCCTGTCAATAACAGACGCGGCAAACTTCCACTCGTTGCACACGATCTCATCCTCGTCTTGGTTGTGGAAGCGCTTGGCGATGTAGCGCACCTCGTCCAGGATCTTGGCCAGCTCCACCTCCACCACGCTTCCCGTCGAGGAGCTCTGAGCCAAGGGCAGCAGCAGCTCCTCCTCGCCGGCTCGTCCCACCACCCGTCCACAGAGGACGCCGGAGTCGGGCGAGGTGGCGGCGGTGGAGTAGTGGAGGCCGTCCACACCACGGCCGCCCACGTACAGCATGTTGCCGTTGGTGGACTGGGAGGCGCTGGCGTTGAGCTCCATGCTGGTCAGGCTGCTCCGGGGAGCCTTGTTGTGGCAGGCCGAGCGAACTCGCTCCTCCCCGGGACGCTTCATACGCAGGAACCAGGCGCACCAGTTCAGCAGGAACACACGGGTCTGCAGTCAAACAGCAAGGAAAGATCAAGTTTAAATTAAAGTCTGCAGTCAAACAACAAGGAAAGATCAAGTTTAAATTACAGTCAGAATAAACAGAGAGTCTGCAGTCATATTTATGTGGATTATGGTGTGATTGGTCAACAATTTCTGGTCAACTTTAAAAAGAATATATAAAGAAGAACGATTTTACGGCAGAGGCTGTATTAACCCTCTAAAGCATAGGAGTCAAAGTCATCTTAGTCCAGGTTCCACATTCAGTCCAGTCTGATCTCCAGTGGACCGGACCAGTAAAACCACAGCAGAATAACCTAGAAATAACCACAACTCCTGATGGTTCCTTTGGTTTAGTGCAAAAAGTACATTCTGAAAATGTTCACGTTTAAGGAATTATCTTTTTACAAAACATCATGAACAACCTGCAATTTTTGAAGAAAAATAAGTTCAGTTTCATTAACATTCAGCCTCAGTTTATCATTTCCACATTCCAACTTCCAGATCACAGAGTGTCTACAAAGGAACACAACATTTAGTCACCTGGAACTGAACCATAGAGGATTTTACTTTATGACCAAAATGACAAAAGTCAGACAAAAAAAGACAAAAAAACTACAAAAACAAGACAAATATTGCAAAAATGTCACACAAAATGATCAAACAATGAACAATCTAGTAAACAGCCAAACACCACAAGCGAGACAAAAAAAACCACAAAACAACAAAAACAACGCACAAAACAACGAATAAAGCAAAACACAAAATGACAAAAATAAGACAAAACACAAGCGAGACAAAAAGGAAACACAAAACAACAAAAACATGAGACTAAACGACAAAAATGAGACAAAAAAGAACAAAAAACAAGACAAAATGAGACACCAAACGACAAAAGAACAATAAACAATCTAGTATTTTACTTCATGATCTCAACAACTTGTCATGGTCTAGAAATTATTTTAAATTTATAGTTTTACTCATTTACAATCTGTAGTTAATGTCTTCTCTGGAATTTTTACACTTTGATGGCCGGATTGGACCCTCTGGAGGACCGCTTTTGGCCCACGGACCTCATGTTGGACCCCCCTGCTTTAGACCTGTCCAGGATGTTCTATCAGGAGACTTCATTGTGCATCACTGAGGAAACATAAATGCTGACTCTGCATCCTCCTGGATATATCTGAGCAGATGTTTTTCCATCTAGAAACCCAGTGGGACACAACAGTTCTAGAAAATGGATGTAATTCAGCATAAAGGACTGCAAGTGAAGCAACATTGACTGGGAAATAATTGAAATAATGACAGAAACAAAACTGATGTTTTCCACAGTTCTGTGGTGCTGTTGGAGGTAAATGCATACCAATGACATGGTTGAGGTTAGAAATAATGGTGTGATATGAAACAACACTCACCCACTTGGGCATCTTGCCTCCATCGGGGTCATGGTGGTGATATTGCAAGACAAGAACTGTGGCAATTACTGAGAGCCCAACAATCACCATAGTGGTGGCAAAGTACTGAGCTGGGAACAGAAGGATGGACAGAGTTTAATCATTCACGTATAAAACAGGTAAAACTAGAAAGGTTCTGAGTCTAAATTCACAGATCGAGAGTAAATTTCCTTCTCGCCTTCAGCACAAGACTCATTTTATGTGTCACAGAAATGGAAAAAAATATTTTTTATTCCACCGATTCAAATACGGTGAGTCAGATCTCTAAATAAAAAATATTAGCCCTGAATAGCTGCCTGAACTTAGCTATACTGTGATACAAGAGTCCTTCATGAGAAATGACTCCAGAAATGTTCCCCACGCCTTCTCTCTGATAGCAGCTGACACCCGTAGCCATCACTTTTACCTCACCTATTAACGGCACCGAGTCCGACGTGGCGGGCATAATCTCTGCAACCAGCAGCATGAAGACAGTCAGGGAGAGCAGCACTGTGATCCCTGGAAGGACACCAAACCCCAGTTAGCACTGCACAACAAAACCACAGAGTGACATGAGATGTATTCTGATCAGTTCTGACAGTAAACCCTCAGCTCTGCCACAAGTCAGCAGAAACTGGAGGTTATATGTGAGAAGATCCTATGAAACACATTTTTGTCATAATATACAGAAGATTAAGTTCAATATTTCATTTTTTTTGGCATTTAAAATACTCCTCTTATGCTAATTTTGCCTTTTTTAAAAATGTCATGCCTATCCTTCATTGCACAGAATCCTCAGAATCAGGACTGCACAGCAGCTGAAGCTTATCGAAGCTTATCGTGTCAAAGTCGCTCCCTATGCAACCTCCAGCAGGTATGTCTAAAACACCTGTGAGGAGGGCAGGTTCCACTAATGAGCCGACAGCACTGAGCTGCCAGCTCATATTGTAAAAGACTGAACTTGTCAGGAGAATTAAGCGTCACATCTTAATTAACTCTCATGTACATTTTACATCTCTGAACACCGAGTAGCTGCATTCACGTCGTCATACCTGCTGCTGCAGTCGCTTCTTTGGACCTAGAAAGAGCTTTGAAAGCCTTTTAAAGGACTACAGGTGGTGCATGTGTGGTCCTCAGTGGATATAAAGACTGTTTTTTGTCTTTATTGGATAGAAACAGTGGAGATAGACTTGAAAGAGAGCAGAAAATGTCATTTTCACCCTTGTGGCATCCACTTTAGTCAGTTGGCTTTGCTGTAGTCTACCGTCAACTGCCAGATATCTGAGACTGTAGCTTATTATTCCATATATAAAACTATACAGCATTATCTGCTTCTTGATTCTGGCCCTGCACATACTTTCATTTTATTTGTGTTTGCTGTCATCTAACTCTTTAAAAACTGCAATCGAGTCAAAAGAGACTTACCTTTACAGTGACATTTCACTGTGCATTACACTATGTAGACTAGTGTTTCTGATAAATAAAGGTCTTGAGTGACGGTGATTGAGTTACTCTGAACCAACAACTGCAATTTGGAGGTAAATGAATCACAGCTGACAGTCTGTAGGCTTTGCCATGAGAGGTCTGTGACTCAAAGTGTCATTTTCCCGCAGAAACTGAAGGTAAAAGTGTTCAAGCAGTGAGATGACAAACCAAAGTAGAGAACAAAAAGGTTTTAGTCAGATATAAACAGAAATATCAAACAAAAAAGTCCCAGAAACTGAGATGTTGAGGTGCTACTGAATGGATCCATGATATGAAGGCAGATGTGGTCCATTGTTCTGTTTTTCAGCACGGTGTCACTTTCATAATAAAGTCCAAAAAGGAGAGAATACTTCTGTCCACCTCAAAATAAACTTTTGTTGGGGTGTAATCCAGGAAATACATCCCTGGGAGGTACTGCACATCACCATTCCCTTCATTTACTCCAGAACACCACTGTAGAAACAGTCTGCCTGATGCTTCATGATGAGGTTATTGTAAAATAGAACCTGAGCCTGAAACTGAAGCAGGAAATATTACCAGCTGTCTCTGGAAAATGTTCCTGGTCAGGTTCTGAGTTGTTATTTTAAAGTTCCTCTCCGGTTATTGCCTCCAAATGTCTGCATCAGCGTATTTAGAAGTTTGTTTTTTGCCATGATAATAATAATCCCTTCACTCCTTGAAGTGGCTCAGATGTGAATAAATGAATGTTTTTGTTTCAGGCATGTGAGAAAAATTAAAAAGTCACAAAAACAAATCAAAATATTCAAAACATCAACAAAACAAACAAACAAAACAACAAAAAAATAACCCAACATATCCAAAAAGAAGTAGGACGAAACCTGAGCTTATTTCCTGCGAGTCCTTCTCCATCCTGACATCAGTCACTCAGAGCTCCATCCCATAGTTACTCATTAACATATTTACAAACAACACAGAACATAAATAACATAAATAAACAAATACTGAATAATCAGTGATAAACCCACGTCAAAGACGGAACTCTACACCGTGACTTTCTCTACATCTATGAAGTCCACTCATCACTCGCTGCAGCTGGAGCACACCAGCTCACCTACACGACTCTGTGCTTCTATTAACAGTTAATCAGCTCAGAAATGAGTTCTGTAGAAGAAAAACAACACAGAAGCCCCAACCTGGTGTAACAGGGTCAGTAATGGAGCAGTGATTGTGGGTTAAATCTATATGAATTGTATTAGTAATACATAATATACCATATAGATTTTATTTTATTGTTCTTACATTTGTTGTTATAGTTACACAAAGTTCGGTCTGCCTCTCAGTTGTTGTGTGGAACCTTCGCTGTGGGGTTCCTGGGGGTAGGTAGGGTTAGGGTTAGGGGTACTACGGACACTTTTAGCCTCCCCACGCCTTCCTGTAACTGAGTTTTTCCTGCCTTAACTCTTCCCTGTTGTTTCTGTGTTCTGACAGAGAGGTAACCCAGAATGTGCAGCTGGAATTTGTGTGTTTAATGTCAAATAATTCTACTTCTGATATGGTTTTGCATTGTTTAATTTCTGTAGGAGGTCAAGTCTTGTGTGACGGATGATCTTGTGTGTCTTTTCTATCAACTGTAAAGGGCTCTAATAAACGGAGATGGCCTCCACACAAAGATCTGTGTGTTGATTGAATTAATACGACGCAGAGAAGAGAAGCCACCGGCTCCTCTGACATCACGTATGAAACCCCAAAGTCTGAATCCATGTTTGAGTTTCTACCATCAGCACGCTGCACTTTTAAGGTAGAAATGTTCAGGACATGACTGATTTCACTCATGATGTCATTTAGTATTTACAAAGACACCAAATGTATGTTAACAAGGAAAAAAAACAGATTTTCACCAGATGAAGTATCTGAATTAAGAACGTTTGACAAGAGCATAAAGATATTCATTTATGTGGAACTTCATTTTTCAGTTTCTTTTTTTATTTCCACAAAAAGTCCACTGACTTCCTGTATACTTTATCACCTTCAGCTCTTTTTTCCCTGCATTATTTCTCTCCCTGCCTGTTAAAAACTGATGCCTCCTCTCAGTCTGTGTTTCTGAGATTGCAGTTTTAAGGTAGAAATGCTCAGTCATGGTGCTCAATGATAATTCTTCTGATTTGTCTTCAAGCACATTAAAAAACATATGAACATGTTAGTTAGGTGAAAAATTGATTTTTTTTTTTTTTTAAACCAGTGGGGATCTTTAAGTGCTTTGATTTAACACCTAACTGTCTGCACAGCATTACAAAATTTAAAGATGAAATATGTCTTCCTAGTTTAGATGAAGCAAACTTTTACACCCTCTCTCTGATGTCTAACTTTTTTAGAGGTTTAATTGATAACTGAAGATTAACTCTAAAAACATGGACACAGTTCTAATTAACATGATCACAGTGTTGTCTGTGATTCTTCCAATTTAAAAAATGGGTAACAGGGAAAGTTACATTTTTTATTGACCTACATTATATGTTATTTCTGGTTTCTCGAGGGTTTGAATTATTCTTTTTATTCTGTACGTTTTCTCTCGTATGATGCCAGAGTCGGCGTGCTTCACAGTCAGACATGTGAGCTCAGCTCACATTTCCAGCATGTTCATGCAAAATGCAGAAACTGTGACAGTAAATATTCACACACCATCATATTCCTGTCAGTGCGTTTTTCAGTTTTACCAATCACACTTCTCATGACAGTCCAATTCTGCTGAAATTAAATCTGGAAATAAATGCGGCCATCAAAGCACTTCTTCCTCAATGAGTGTTCATCATTATCATATAAAGGGGCGGGTTGATGTACGGACTTCATATGCTGCCTTCTAATGAACACATGGAGTTTAAGTCAGAACTACAACTCATCACGTATGCTTGATTTATCCTGTGAACTACATTATTTAACCCTTGTGTCGTCCTGCGGGTCAAAATTAACCCATTTTAAAGTTTGAAAATGTGGAAAAAAAGAATATTTTCACAGAGAAACTTCTGATGTCCACATTTTCACATTTTTGGGAAATCTTTGAACATTTTTTGGTGGGAAAAAAAGAAATGTTAAAAATGTTTCTTAAGATCATTCACAAAAAAAATTATTTATCAGACGTATTTAAGCATCTTGTTCTGCACTCTGACTCCTCACATCAAAGAATCAGGTGCTGGTAAAAGTTCCACAGTCCAGGATCAAACTAAAAAAGTAGAGCATGATTTTTACTGTTTCAGCTCAAATACTGGAGAAAAAGCTCGACCTCACTGACAGAACAGAAAAGCTTTAAAAAAAAAAAAAACTGTACAGACGGGAATCTGCATATTTTATTGCCTTTTCTAAAGGTTTTGTTGTTGCTCTATTGTTGTGAAGCACCTTATAACTCCAGCTTTAAAAGGCTCTATAGAAATAACGTTTAATTTTATCATTATTTTTATTCTTACTGTATTTTATTGCAGATCCACCTCCTAAATCATATCACTAAAATCGTACATAAGCTGTGTGTTCTCACACTGAAATCTGCTTCAAATATTTACTAAAATACAACAACGTTAAATTATGATGCAATTAAAGTGAAAAATGACCACAGTCATAAAAGCGGTGTTTGCAGTTGCGTTGGGTTGCATTTCAGCATGAGGGCTGAAAGCTGCTGCTTCTTCTGGACACTCAATAATAATTAATGAGAGGCAATTAATATTTAAATTTCCAAAAGCGTTAGGGAATAATGCAGTAAAACTCTGATCTGCAGCTTCTGACGTGTTCAGTATTTCAACATTATTCCCTCAAAGGGAACGAGCGAGGCATTGTACAGGACGGAAACTCAGTGTGAAGCAGAACACAGAGAGTTTTGCTTTTTACTTGTGAAACATGCTGGATGTTTAATGTCGTTGAGCTTTTGGCTGTTTAGTTACTGTTTTATTTTGTCATTCTCTGGAGTTGTGTTTCTGTTGTTGTCTTTACTTCCTGATCTGTCTGTTTCTGTCCCTTCTGATTTCCATGATCTGTTGTTTTACCTGCGTCCAGTAAACCACCTGTGTAGAAATAGTCCAGCCTTTCCCTTTACTCTCTGCCACTTCTTCCTGTTTTCTGCTCCTGCTGCTGGATTAATTACCTTGAGGGTTAGACTACAAAGCGAGATCAGTGGGTTAACAGGTATGTAGACCCTAAAGTCAGAGTTTTCAGCATTATGAACCTGCTGGATCTCCATGGTAACTGGTGCTGCGGAGCTCTTCTGTTCAGAGTTTCAGGATTTAAATGGGCTGGAAGAGGCGTCTCCATTTAAACTAATCTTTTACTGTTGACTCTTTACGAGTGATGCAGAGTGATATTTCTGAGAACTTGTTGAGCTGTAAATCACTGAAACCACTGAATGGAGCCGTGCAGTTACAGTATGGCACGCTGTATGCATCGTGTTGCCATGGGAACCACACATATTTTCAGCTGGTGATGCAGAAATCACATAAATATGTTTTTCTGTTTGGTGCTGTTTTGCTGGTAGAACACAGATTATTCTACAGAGAATATTCAATCAGTAACATTAATTTCACTTCCATTGGCCATAAATTAAAGTGATCTCCTGCATTATGGGACCTAAATGCACTTTAATACAATATCATGTTTGATGTATGAAATTTAAAGATTAACACCTTTGATGTGCAGCTGCCGTCACTGCTTTTCGCGGATGATGTGGTCCTGTTGGCTTCATCATGCCAGGACCTCCAACTCTCACTGGATCGGTTCGCAGCCGAGTGTGAAGCGGTCGGGATGAGGATCAGCACCTCCAAATCCGAGTCCATGGTCCTCAGCCGGAAAAGGGTGGAGTGCACTCTCCGGGTCAGGGATGAGGTCCTGCCCCAAGTGGAGGAGTTTAAGTACCTCGGGGTCTTGTTCACGAGTGAGGGAAGGATGGAGCGAGAGATCGACCGGCGGATTGCCACGGCCTCCGCAGTAATGCGGACGCTGTACAGGTCCGTCGTGGTAAAGAAGGAGCTGAGCCGAAAGGCGAAGCTCTCAATTTACCGGTCGATCTACGTTCCTACCCTCACCTATGGTCACGAGCTTTGGGTAGTGACCGAAAGAACAAGATCGCGGGTACAAGCGGCTGAAATGAGTTTCCTCCGCAGGGTGGCTGGGCTCTCCCTTAGAGATAGGGTGAGAAGCTCGGCCATCCGGGAAGATCTCAGAGTAGAGCCGCTGCTCCTCCGCGTAGAGAGGAGCCAGATGAGGTGGCTCGGGCATCTAATTAGGATGCCCCCCGGACGCCTCCCCGGTGAGGTGTTTAGGGCACGTCCCACTGGGAGGAGGCCCCGGGGAAGACCCAGGACACGCTGGAGAGACTATGTCTCCCAGCTGGCCTGGGAACGCCTTGGGGTCCCCCGGGAGGAGCTTGATGATGTGGCCGGGGAGAGGGAGGTCTGGGCTTCCCTCCTAAAGCTGCTGCCCCCGCGACCCGACTCGGATCAGCGGTAGAAGATGGATGGATGGATGGATGTGCAGCTGCATTGATCGGTAAAATCAATATACTACCAGCATTCCTGTCTTGCATCATTTGCAGTAGCAGCACTTTTTACAATTTGTATTCATGTTGTTGTCCAATAAAACCACCGGTTGACTGCAGCAGGCAGGACACCACTGGTTCATTTCGTGCAGAAGAAGAGTCACATGACGTGAAATGTCCCCTTCTATGTGAAGGTGTTGTGGCATTTTAAGACTGAACTAATTATAAAATCGGACTAATAGGATGTGTGAATCAAATTTAAGAGCAAACAATGATAGGACTGGAAGATATAACATGTTAACTGAAGTCATGAATTCACTAAATAATCCTGAGGAAAGCAGCAAAACAACAAAAGCCCATGGAGCCCATAAAAGACATAAGAATGGAGGTCGTCTGCACTCGCTGAGCTAAACACAAATAAGGCCAACCTAGCAAGAATAAAAAAGAGGAGGTGGTCTAACTTTTGATGCAACTACATCATACACATCCTGATTGGGTCTTAAGATGATGGCTTGTGGCTTCCAGGATGAAGAGGAGTGTTTAGACGACGTTTGCATGTGTAAAGGGTTAAAAATGTTTATCTTAGAGATGAATGGGAATACAGTTAAAAGGTTAAATATGTCATAAGAAAAGATTAAAAAGTCATTGAGACTAAGACAGCTAATTGCTAAAAATGTTATGTTAAAAATGTGTTTAAAAACAGATACCCTTATATAGAAAATTTTTTAAAAACTATTTCACTGTGTCTAAGTATGTAAAAAAAAACTAATTTCATGGTGCATTACTGATTTCTGTGTCAAAGCAATTTTCAAACAGGTCACTAGATGGCGCATAGTGCCAGAGAAGAACATAAAACTGCCTTGAGGCACTTGCTGCAGAATAAATCCTGCTGCCGAGCTGAATGGAAGCTAAAACGTGTGTCTCTTTGTTTACACATACAGGTGGGTTTATATTCCTCAAAACCATATGCATGTACCCCAGAATAAGGGCATATTGTGTTGTGAATTCTTGGATATAATGTGCAATGTTTAGAGTCGAGTTTTGTCGAAGTTATGGGTAGAGATATAGCTGTTTTGTCGCATGCGACCACGCTAGGCTAGCGGACCTGTTGCTAATAAGCTAAGTAAGTTGCTAACACAGAATCAGTAAAGTTTGACACTGTTAGTTTAAATGTTGTTTCGTGTGTAATTTGGAGTGAATTCAAAGAATATGTAAGTGACCGTGACAAGTTTGTATGGAGAAACGTTTTGCATTTGTTTTCTGAAGCCCACAATTGTTTATGTCAGATTCAGAATACTGTCTATACATCTGGTATTATTGAGTAATTTCCAAATTAATAGAATATTTTGTGTCATTATTTCTTGTTCAAGAAAGCAGAATAAATCCTGCTGCCGAGCTGAATGGAAGCTAAAACGTGTGTCTCTTTGTTTACACATACAGACAGGATTTATAAACACACCCCACCTGACACCTGCCGGGCCAGGGGGGTTACATTTCTGGGGGCTCGTCCCGGGATCAGCACCTTTCACTCGTGGTAGCTGATCATCTATAACTGAACCTGATGTAAAGATCCCAGACCAACGTGCTACACTGATTTCTGAGGTGGAGAGATGACTGCGCTTCAAGAACTGCGGAGGGAGATCCAGAGGAAACTCCATCAGCTGATCAACGCCGCCAGAACAGATCTGCTCTACAAGCTGGTAGCCTCTATCAATGATGGGGTACAGGAAGATATACCAGGGGATGATGCAACAGATGTGGAACTCTACGACTTCATCATGGACTTTATGAGAAGTGACACGTTGGTGAGTCTGGAGGACAGTGGCATGAGCCGCCTGTTAATCTTCAATGACCTGATCACTGAACTGCAACAGCCTGCATCAGCTTCAGAGGAGCAGTGTGAGTTCCCGGCAGAAGCTGTGTCGCTTGAGGTACCTCCAGTGGTTCTTGCAAAGCCAGACAGATCATCATCTGTAACAAGTCAGGTGACTGATGTGATAAAGCTGACAGATGTTGCTGCTTTATTACCTCGAAGAGAGTTCAAAATATACAGTGGACAGATTTCTGACTCAGACTCTGATGTTAGTTATACCTCACTGTGTAGACAGATTGAAGAAGGGCTAGCTGAGAATTTCACTGAGGCAGAAGTTATTCGTACTGTCTTAAAAATAATCAAGCCTGGTACATTCAAAGACATGCTTATGACAAAAGAGGGGTTAACTGTAGCTGAGCTCAAACGTTTTCTGAGAGCACACTTACGTGACAAGAGTAGTGCAGAGTTATTCCAGGAGCTTAGCAATGCTAGACAACAGGAAAGAGAAACTCCACAACAGTTCATGTACCGACTCATGGGACTGAAACAACGAATACTGTTTGCTTCTCAGCAAGGTAGTTCAGAGTTTCAGTATGATAGCAAACTTGTGAGTGGAGTATTCCTTCATTCACTATATCAGGGAATAAGTGAGAAATATGTATATGTTAGGAGAGACCTTAAACCTGTTATGACCAACACAAGTGTAACTGATGACTTTATACTTGAAATTATTACCAAATCAGTTAGGGAAGAGGTCGCGAGACAGGCACGCCTTGGTCAAACAAACAAAGCTAAAACAGTTGCAGTTAATGCCACTCAGCAAGCAGACAGACATGTAGTCCAGCCTTCAGTGGAAGTCCAAGCCAGTGTTCTTCAAACCCAAGCAGAGGTACAGGCAAACCGCACAGCTATACATGAACTAACAGCCAATGTCGCCGCCTTGGCTAAGACGATAGAGAAGGCTCTCACCCCTGTGGCAAGTGCTCCAGAGTCAGCACAAGTTAACTTAGCAAGTACAGTGCAACCATCCAACTCTGCCACCAGGGGGAAATGTAAGCAATGTGCAGCCCAAGGCGCTACAAGCTGTCACCATTGTTTTAAGTGTGGTAAAGAGGGACACAGAGCTGTGGGCTGCCTGTCAAAGACTAAGCTCATGGGAAACGAGATGAGGTCACTGGGGAGGGACCACCAGTGACCAACCAAGAGCCAGAGTCCCATGTCACAGTGATCAACAAAAACTACACCACTTCAGTCAAAGCCCAACCACCATTACAGCACAGAATAACAAGAGGAAGTCGTATAGCAAAACTGATTGGAAAAAAATGTAAGCTCTCCTGTTATCTTAATGGTGTGAAGACTGACATGTTACTGGATAGTGGAGCACAAGTTACTATCCTAGAAAAATCATGGCTAACAAAAAACTTACCAAATGCTAAGATCCGGCCACTTCAAGATCTTGTGCAAGATGATCCACTCAAAATCACAGCAGCTAATGGGACTGATGTTCCCTTTGAAGGATGGACTGAAATATTAGTGGAAATCAAAAGTGCAGAACATGGTCAAGTTGCCATTAATGTGCCCATGTTAGTGAGTCAGAGCTGTGTTAGTGGACTATTATTGGGGTTCAATGTAATCGAAGAAATCATCCTTGAGAGTCTTGAGCAGCCAGGAAGTGTTAGTCTGAGTGACTTACTGGCGGAAGCGTTACAGCTCCACAGAGATACTGCTGAAACCATGGTTGCTGTCATCAGTGAGACCCCAGCCCAAGGAAAACCTGCTAATAACACCATCAGAGTAGGAAAGAGAGGTCTCACAGTCCCAAGTGGCCAAATATGTGAGGCGAAGTGTCATATCCGAACATGGCCAAAGGGAGGAACAATGTTATTTGAACCTGACTTCGAGACTGCCCTACCTGAGGGGCTGGAGCTGTTTCCTTCATTGGTTGATGTACCTTGTGGTGCTTTCAAAACTGTAAAGATACCAGTCAGCAACTCTACCAAGCATGACATTTTCCTGCCACCAAGACTAGTCTTAGGCCATATAGAAGAAATCCTTGACAGCAGGCCAGTAACATTTAGTTCATTACCCCAGCAGTCAGCACAGTCAACCGAAGACACTCACTTGTGCACCACACAGGTTAATTCAGTAGGCGACACCAGTGAAAGAACAAGCAGCTCAACAGACTCACATACACAAGAAAAATGGCACCCTCCTGTCAGTTTAGAACATCTTGATCCTGAACAGCAGGAAGTGGTACGCCAGATGCTTTTTGAGGAGTCTGATGTGTTTGCCAGGGAGGAAGGAGACATAGGCTGTATACCAAACTTACAACTCAAGATCAATGTTGTGGATGATAACCCTGTTCAAAAGTGCTACAGTTCCATACCCAGACCCCTGTACAAGGAGGTAAAACAGTACGTGCAAAATCTCTTGGACAGAGGTTGGATCCGCAAATCTGTGTCTTCATATTCTTCTCCAGTGGTGTGTGTTAGAAAAAAGGACCAGAGTCTTCGTCTGTGTGTGGACTTTCGAGGGCTGAATCGAAAAACAATTCCAGATCGTCACCCATTGCCACGAATCCAGGATCTGCTTGACAGTTTGGGGGGCAACACCTGGTTCTCCATACTCGATCAAGGCAGTGCATACCACCAAGGATTCGTGAGTGAGGAATCCAGACATCTCACAGCTTTCAGCACACCATGGGGGTTGTATGAATGGGTCCGTATCCCTTTTGGTTTAACTAATGCCCCTGCAGCTTTCCAGAGGTGTATGGAAAGCGTGTTGGAAGGTATTCGAGACGAATGCTGTGCTCCATACCTTGATGATGTGTTGTGTTACTCAGCGTCCTTTGAGGACCACATACATCACCTCAGACAAGTTCTCAGCCACGTGAGGGAACATGGCATCAAACTGAGACCCACCAAGTGTGAGTTGTTCAAAAGAGAGGTTCGTTACCTTGGCAGGCTGGTGTCTGGAGAAGGAGTAAAGATTGATCCACAGGATTTGGCAGCAGTGATGGCACTTAAAGACAAACAACCCTGCACTGTTGGAGATGTCAAGTCCCTGTTGGGATTTCTGGGATACTACCGCTCCTTTATCCAAGACTTCTCCCGACTGGCAAAACCATTGTTTGAACTGCTGCAGAAACCAAATGACATTAAAGATGACACTCAGAGTCAGTCTGGCAAAAGTACAGTCAGGGCCAGGAAGGCAGATAAAGGGCAGCTTCCATCCAAAACACCCATCATATGGCAAGCAAAACACAGGGATGCTGTGGCGAAGTTGTTGGAAATGCTAACTCACCCTCCCGTCCTAGCTTACCCCAACTTCGACTGTCCATTTGTACTGCACACCGATGCGTCCAATGAAGGGTTGGGAGCAGTGTTATACCAGCGTCAAGAAAACAAGTTAAGGGTCATTGGTTATGGCTCAAGAACTCTAACACCTGCTGAGAGAAATTACCACCTCCACTCCGGTAAACTTGAGTTCTTGGCTCTCAAATGGGCCATCTGTGATAAGTTTAGGGATTATTTGTATTACGCCCCAACATTCACAGTGTACACCGATAACAACCCTTTAACTTACATTCTCAGCACTGCCAGATTAAATGCTGTGGGACACAGATGGGTCGGTGAGCTCGCTGATTTCCACTTTGATATCAAATACCGGCCAGGGAAGATGAACACAGATGCAGATACATTGTCAAGGTATCCACTGAAACTTCAGGATGGCATGAAAGAACACACAGAGATTATCTCACCTGAGATTGTCTCTACAATATGGCGGGGCAGCAAAGCAGCTCAAGAGAGTGATGTACCTTGGGTTGCCGCCCTGCAGCTTAGCGTTGCACATGTGGATGCTGTGACCCCTGAGAATATTTCCGGTGTTGCACCAGAAGACATGTATGTGGCACAGCAGGAAGACACAGACATTGCAGAAGTTGTCTCACTGAAACTTAAGAACTGGACTCCAAATAAAAGCGACAAAAGAAACATGAGGAAAGAGACCAAAAGACTGCTATTTGAATGGAATAAGCTTGAGGTGGATGATGGCATTCTCTATCGAAAGACTGAACAACACAGGCAGCTTGTCCTTCCAAAAAAGTTGAGAGCCATTGTGCTGAAAAGCCTGCACAATGACATGGGCCATGTTGGTGCTGAGAAAGTGACTCATCTTGCCCGTGAGAGATTTTACTGGCCCAACATGCAGAATGAGATAGAAGACTATGTTAACAAAAGATGTGTCTGCCTTAAACAGAAACGCCCCAGTCTTCCCCAGAGAGCACCCATGGGACACATCTCCACAAGCAGTCCGTTCGAGTTAGTATGCATTGACTACTTACACTTGGAGCAAAGTCAAGGCTATGAGTATATACTTGTCCTAGTCGACCATTTCACACGCTTTGCTCAAGCGTATCCAACAAAAAATAAAGCAGGTAAAACGGCAGCCGACAAGATTTTTCAGGACTTCATTCCCCGCTTTGGATATCCTGAGAAGCTTCACCATGATCAGGGGAAGGAGTTTGAGAACAGCTTGTTCAACAGATTACAGCAGTTGGCTGGTATTGGTCATTCACGAACTACACCATACCACCCGCAGGGTAACCCGGTGGAGAGGCTGAATCGCACGCTACTCCAAATGCTGCGTACCCTGGAAGAGGAAAAAAAGAGTCAGTGGAAAGATCATCTCCCTCATGTGGTACACGCCTATAATTGCACAAGGCATGAAGCCACCGGCTTTTCCCCGTTTTTCCTCTTATATGGCCGACCTCCGCGCTTACCTGTTGACTTACTGTTCCCACCCAAGAAAGAGCCTGAGTCCCCTGATCAGCAGGCATACGCACAGAAATGGGCAAACAGAATGCGTTCTGCTTATGAAATCGCAGCCCAAAACAGTGAAAAATCCTCAGCCAAAAGTAAGAACCAATATGACAGAACAGTTAGGGGTGCTGTTCTTCACCCAGGAGATCGAGTGCTGGTGAAAAACCTTTCAGAGAGAGGAGGTCCTGGGAAGTTGAGAGCGTATTGGGAACAGATGGTGCATCGTGTTGTGGAGAGAGTTAATGAGGGGCCAGTTTACAAAGTTCAACCTGAGAAGGGACCCAAAACTCTGCGTGTACTCCACAGAAACCTTCTCCTTCCAGTTAATGAACTACCCCTGGAAGAGACACTCCCAGCACCAACCCAGAAAAGAAAAGGGAAGCCTAAGAAACAAAAACAGACTATTACTGACACACAGGAAGAAAACACAGAAAGTTCTGGTGAGGAGTACACTTACCAACCAGTTCCATGCTACAGATTGATGAGACCTCAACAGACAGAGCATCATCAACCAGTGCAGCGTCCTCAGACTGAGCAAAGGCTAAGTGCCACAGCCCGTGACTTTCATCCCGCTGTTAGAGAGGAAACAGGCAACCAGGACCAGGGGGAAAACGTGCCACAAGGGGAGAATGAAACTCTTCAGGATGTCATACTGGAGGAAGATGCACAAGATAGATCACAAGGAAACGTGGAAGCAGAGGGAGAACAGGGAGTGGAAACACCGACAGTGAGGAGATCCCAACGGACAGTCAAACCAAAGGAAGTGTTCACCTATGGCACACTGGGACAGCCACTTTACCAGCAGTGGAATGCAGGGATAAACTCGCTCCTGTCAGGCTACCCTACCACAGGTAATCTCAGTGCTGTTCCACTGTCATACCTCAATTACCCACCTCCTTACTACTACAACTGCTTCACCCAAGCTTACTAATCTGTCATAAACTCAACTACTAAACATAGCAAATGTCAGGAGACATTCAAAAAAGCAGGGGAGAGTGTAAAGGGTTAAAAATGTTTATCTTAGAGATGAATGGGAATACAGTTAAAAGGTTAAATATGTCATAAGAAAAGATTAAAAAGTCATTGAGACTAAGACAGCTAATTGCTAAAAATGTTATGTTAAAAATGTGTTTAAAAACAGATACCCTTATATAGAAAATTTTTTAAAAACTATTTCACTGTGTCTAAGTATGTAAAAAAAAACTAATTTCATGGTGCATTACTGATTTCTGTGTCAAAGCAATTTTCAAACAGGTCACTAGATGGCGCATAGTGCCAGAGAAGAACATAAAACTGCCTTGAGGCACTTGCTGCAGAATAAATCCTGCTGCCGAGCTGAATGGAAGCTAAAACGTGTGTCTCTTTGTTTACACATACAGGTGGGTTTATATTCCTCAAAACCATATGCATGTACCCCAGAATAAGGGCATATTGTGTTGTGAATTCTTGGATATAATGTGCAATGTTTAGAGTCGAGTTTTGTCGAAGTTATGGGTAGAGATATAGCTGTTTTGTCGCATGCGACCACGCTAGGCTAGCGGACCTGTTGCTAATAAGCTAAGTAAGTTGCTAACACAGAATCAGTAAAGTTTGACACTGTTAGTTTAAATGTTGTTTCGTGTGTAATTTGGAGTGAATTCAAAGAATATGTAAGTGACCGTGACAAGTTTGTATGGAGAAACGTTTTGCATTTGTTTTCTGAAGCCCACAATTGTTTATGTCAGATTCAGAATACTGTCTATACATCTGGTATTATTGAGTAATTTCCAAATTAATAGAATATTTTGTGTCATTATTTCTTGTTCAAGAAAGCAGAATAAATCCTGCTGCCGAGCTGAATGGAAGCTAAAACGTGTGTCTCTTTGTTTACACATACAGACAGGATTTATAAACACACCCCACCTGACACCTGCCGGGCCAGGGGGGTTACACATGAGTATACAGGAAGTTCTCGACTTACATCAGAGTTAAGTTTCTACGGTGAGACGTAAGTTGATTTTCGCTGCAAGTCAGAACTCCGGTGAAAATGTTAACCAAACCGTTCTGTGCATCACGATATCGATCAGTTTACATATTAGTACAACTACAGTAATGAAAACAGTCATTAGCTCACACTGGAACACAACTCGGTAGGAAAATACTGGTGAAAATGTCCAAGTCTGACTGACGCTGGGAGCTATAATGAAGTTAGTGAATGTAGAATAATCCAATGTGGCAGCAAATGGGAACAAAACCGTCTGATAGTGCCATGGGACGACTGTACATACAGTATTCATCCGCTCTGCTCATCAACTAGTTCCACTGAACCAGTTCTGACGTAACGCCATAAATTGAGGACGTCGTAAACCGAGGACCTCCTGAATAAGACGAGGTAACGCTTTGTGTAGTCAGTTAAAATCGAGATTTTGCTCATGTTTGCTCTTACAGAAAATCAGAAGATAAACAATACATGAAAGCTGATGATTGGTGGTGACAGTATTGGAACTAACCTTAAGGCTGGTTTTAACGCTGCAAGGGTTCCTGAATGTTTAATGTTTGTGGGGATGGAAATAAACTTTATTAACTGCTTTAACTGAGGAAGCAAAATGAACAAAAGCTGTCTTTCTGAACTAAGGAACCCATCATGTCTAGTAGAAGCTCTAGTCCTATCTGCACAAAACACATTTCTTTTAGCTGACTGCAGCGATGAAGATCTTTTGGCTTTTTAAACTAGTACTTTAAGGATTTGTTTCTAGAGAGACTCCACAGGTTTGCGTGTAGTCAGACCTACTTGTGATCAGGTTGTAATACAGCTTTTTGTTCACTCTCCTGCCACATTTGTTCTGCTTAAAGTTTCTTTTTTATGTTAACCTGCCAGACTGGATCCTTCTCAGCTATCTTGGACAGGATGTTTATGTGTGTGTGTTCTACTTCCTCTAACCCAGCGAGATCTTCTCCCCGGAGTCGGCGGGCAGCAGGAAGACGAGCAGAGCCAGAGTGGAGATGAGGACACAGGGGATGAGCAGGTTGAGGCCGTAGTAAAGAGTCCGTCTGCGCATGACCACGGTGAAGGTGACGTCCGGATACGGTTCCTCGCAGCATTCGTAGACACGCTCGTTTTTCTTCCCTGGAACCTCTGAGACACAAGAAAAGACAATGAGCTCAGGTAGAATAAGCTAAAAAAAAAAAAAAAAACACATCACTCTTATCGTCTATCTTACCGACGAGATCCCACTCTCCGTTGGCGATGTAGCCGCTGATGTCCGGCTCCAGCATCTTCAGGTCCAGAGCGTAGCCTCCGTACGTCCAGGAACCAAACTTCAGCTCACATTTCTGGACGTCGAAGGGGAACCAGCGTACGTCGATGCTGCAGGTGCTCTTGAAGATCCCTGTTGAAAAGGCAGATGAAGGAAAGACTGTGTGAAGGCTACTAAATGGATCTGAGGGGCGGGAATGAATGGAGATGATATTTACGGCCTCGGCAGAAAGCTTACTCAGCTGCTCCGGCATAAAGAAACCATGAGGAGGACTGAAAAATAAATGACAGTGAGAAGACGTTTAACTCTGAGGAGATATGGAGCTGAAGAGCCATCCATCCTATCAAGAAAAAAATCCAATATGACAATGAGATGAAAGCGGAGGGTGATTCTTCAGGAGGAGGCACCAAACTAATTTCCATCCATATTTAAGGAAGACATTGGCATTAAACAAGGTCCGACTCTCTGCTGGATGAGAAAAACGAGGAGGAAATGAACTGAGATGTGGAGCCGACCAACAGAACGACTCCTTTTTACTGCAATGAAGACGTGTCAGGAAATTCAGATAATTCAGGCTGTCTGAGTCATACCTGCACACGGTTTTACTCGTTTAAAAGCAGTCGTGTTTGAGGTTGAGCGGCGAGTCGCTGCTTCCCGATGAGGGGGGTTCATGTGGAACAAAGTGGAGAGGCTATTTGCCGGACAGAGACGATCAATGGAGGAGAGATCCAGTGATGGAGCTATTTACGCGGGTATTGATTAAGATGCTGAGGCCAAGCGGGCCGGTGTTTTGCAAGCTCAGGGAAAGAAAAGAGGGTTGAAGAGGAGGCTGCCAAAGAGAGCAAATCAGCAGCGGTGACAGGAAGCGTTTCCATGCATGTGGTTTCACAGAGCGTCGTATATCTGGTTCTGGCAGAAGTGGGTCAGTGGGAGCTTGATTATTAAAGCATCTGCCACTAACAGGGTGTGACAGTGATTGATCCACAGGTTTAGAGGATTGGACATGGAGTTACAGTCGCTGGAAAGGAAATCGTTTCAAAGACATTACAGCAACAGTTTGGTTGGAAATAGAATTATTGGCTTTGTTCCCGTGAGTACCATTAATGCTACTCTTAAAAATGAAACCACAGCCAACAACAGGAAGACACAGCTGCTCTGCATCTGTCTGGAGGCACCAAAGGTCAAGGCTGAAGACAAATGAAGGAAACCAAATCTATTATGCTGCTAAGTGTGGCAGGAGGATTATTAGTTTTACCCAGCGAGCTGTTCACCTCCTTTCAGATTTTAGGCCAAACTGAAGTAAAACCTGCTGGATGTAGGTTCATATCTAGACATAACAGCAGTCAGTGTTGTTGAATTCACAGCATGAAGACCAAGAAATAAAAACAATCGTGCTCTAATACAGCTGTGGAGTTTAAAAAAAAAAAAAAAAACCCTGATGATGCTGGGAATGGCTTTAGGAAGATACGCATTAATCCCAATTCATTTCTTACCGTTTTCTTTGGTCCTACCACATTTTTACTCACTATGACAAGGAAGTCAAAGTCATCTTAGTCCAGGTTCCACATTCAGCCCAGTCTGATCTCCAGTGGACCGGACCAGTAAAACCACAGCAGAATAACCTAGAAATAACCACAACTCCTAATGCTTCCTTTGTTTTAGTGCAAAAAAAATAAGTTCTGAAAATGTTCACATTTAAGGAATTATCTTTTTACTAAACATCATGAACAACCTGAAATTTCTTCAGAAAAATAAATTCAGTTTCATCAACATTCAGCCTCAGTTTATCATTTCCACATTACAACTTCCAGATCACAGAGTGTCTACAAAGGAACACATTTAGTCACCTGGAACTGAACCACAGAGGATTTACTGGAGGATCAAAACAACAAAAATCTAACCAACAAAGAAAAGCAACAAAAACAAGACAAAATATTACAAAAATGAGACACAATATGGCCAGAAATGAGACAAACGACATGAAACAAAACAAAAAAGAGACAAAAAATTAGACAAAAAAGTTACACAGTGACAAAAAAAATGAACAAATGAGACAAAAATTAGACAAAAAATGACAAAAGCGAAAAACAAAGCAGCAATAAAGTACGCAAATGATACACAAAACAATGAAAACAAAAGCAAAACACAAAATGACAAAAATAGGACAAAAACACAAGCGAGACAATAAGGAAACACAAAATGACGAAAACATGAGACAACAAAAATCAGACAAAAAAAAGACAAAACAACAAAATCAAGAAAATATTACAAAAACGAGACACAAAATGACAAAAGAACAATGAACAATCTAATATTTTACTTTCTGATCCAAACAACTTGTCATGGTCTAGAAATGATTTTAAATTTATAGTTTTACTAATTTCCAGTCTGCAGTTAATGTCTTCTCTGGAATTTTTACACTTTGAGGACCGAATTGGACCCTCTGGAGGACCGCTTTTGGCCCACGGGCCTCATGTTGGACACCTCTGCTTTAAACAATAAAACTGAATTGTAGTCTGCATGTTTTGGATCGTTTCTAAGGATGAACAGATTTAGTTTAGTAGGAAATACTCCAACATAAATTAGGAGTTGCAGTACGAGACCTGGAATCTAACTGAAGGATTATCTCCTCACCAGACATCGATCTGTTTCATTTATGGCTCAGTGAAAGTTCTGTTGCTTTCTTTCTTCAAAAGAGTCTTTCATCTGTTTCTGTTTGTATATACAGCAGATAATAGATGGAACAAGGTCTTGTTTAGTGGGATTTACACCTGGTTTGTATTTGCACTGCTACCCACATGAGACTTCTCTGATATGAGACCAAAGTGGCTGCTAATGTGTTTTATTTTAGTGGAAGCAGCTGAGACAGGTGCATCTCAGCTCGAGGACAGTAAATTTCCAGAGAAGAAAAAGCCGGCTGCTTAATTCACAGCCTGTTATTGTGAAACAGTCGAACGTCTCAGTGCTACAGCGTCTTCGTCCCAGGCCAGCTCCGTTTCTCCCTGCAAAAATATTTTTTATTGGACTGCCGTGAAAGGCTCACGGACGACCGTTTGTCTACAGAAAGAGGTCTGTGAACATCAGCCAACTCTGAGCTGAAAAAGACGACGTTTAGAGCAGATCTGGAACAAGGTGCAGCAGCTAACGGCCTGGCATAAAGAGGGGATTCATCAGAGGGAGGAGCAGTCGCTGTGCAGATATTGGTTTAGAGCATGCACAGCTAGTATCTGCTTCTAAAGGACAGATGGGTTGCAGGGTTTAGTTCATGTCAGCCAATGACTCCAATTTGGAACTGACATACATTTGAAAATGTCAAACTGACTCCATAAACTCCAATGCAAAACTTTGTTCAAGTGTCTTTGTTCATTTATATTTTGCATATCTTTAATTAAACAAGACCTTTTTGACAATAACCCGTCACCATCAGTACCTGTGACTTTTAACCAATCAAACGCTGCAGCAGGTGGTGCATCAATGCTAAAGTACAACATTTTTAAAATGATTTATTTTATTGAAAGCTGTACAAAAATTTAAAATGATGACAGTTAGAAAAAATGCAGAATATTGGATAGTGTTTCTCAAATAGTGGGGTACGCCCCCCTGGGGGGGCACAGAGGCATGTCGGGGGGGGGGTGTAATGCATGCCGTTAGCGCGGCTAACGGCATGCATTACAGCTTACTGACTCACAAAAACAAACCACATACAGGACAAAAAGGATTAATACACTCACTGAAGCACCGTTGTTCACACTGGTAGCCGTGGTTTACCCCGGTCTTGTGAGGTCAACCGTCCGCGTCACATGACCGGAGGGGCGTCACGTGATTGGCTGGGCGTTGGTTCGATTTTGGCCAGGATCGATTGTTTACGCCTGAGTCCCCCGGATGTGAACAGCGAATTTTTTGACAGCGAATTTTGAACATTGAATTTTTTGATGGCGAATTTTGAACATTGAATTTTTTTGATGGTGAATTTTGAACATTGAATTTTTTTGATGGCGAATTTTGAAGACACTGAATTTTTAACTGGTTTTTAGAATTTTGATGAGCTAAATTCAGGCATAAAAAAAATCACATGTAGTTTTGATGCAAAAAAAAATTAAAGTAAGAAATTCAGCAGCTTTTAAAATTCAGAATCTGATGAGTCTGATTTGCTTCCATAGAAAAGGTCCTTCAACACGGAACTAATTAACTGAACTATTGTTTTAACGTCAGCCTGTTTTTCGCGGCGTACAACAATACTGAAATTGTGCTGGCCCATAGACTGTATATGCCATAGATATAAAAAATATTAATAATAATGATCTTCTATATATATCTATGGTATATGCACTGGCCGTTCAGACTCCAGAGAACGGGAGAACGTATCGTTAATGTGCAGTCGGAACACCAGCGTACTCGATCACGTCACGTACTCGGCTCATCTCCTCCGATTATTTTTACCAGCATTGTCAAACATACGGCCCGTGGGCCAAAACCGGCCCACCAGACGGTCCATTTCGGCCCGCGGGACGACTTTACAAATGATAAAAATTACAACAACATTAACTGTAAATTGTAAAACTGTAAATTTAAAATAATTTCTAGAACTTGACAAGTTGTTCTGATCATGAAGTAAAATACTAGATTGTTCAGTTCCAGATACCTGTGACTGAATGTTTAGTGTTTTTGTAGATAAACTGTTATCTGGCAGCTACAATGCATGTGTAAATGATGAACTGAGGCATAAAAGGCTACTGTTGAAATTGAACTTGTTTTCCTTAAGAAATTTCAAGTTCATAATATTTTGTAAAAAGATACTTCATCAAATGTGAACATTTTCAGGATGTACTTTTTTTTAAACTAAAACAAAGGGGAAAAGTTGGAGTTGTGGTTATTTATAAGTTATTATGCTGTGATTTTACTGGTGGGGCCCACTGGAGATCAGATTGGGCTGAATGTGGCCCTGAACTAAAATGAGTTTGACACCCCTGATCTTTACTGTGAAAAACAACAAAATGGAATCAGATAAAATAACACAGCCCTGCATATTCATGTTTTCACAGTTTTATTTATATATATATATATGCACACAAAGTTATTGGGGGGGCACGGAAGTTTTTTGTCCTCCAAAGGGGGGCCCGACAGAAAAAATTTGAGAACCACTGGATTTGATGATCGAAGAAGTCAATAACTGATCGAGCCGATTGCTGCTAAACGTAAAAATGGGTTCAAAATGAAGCGATTTGATCGTCTGCAGGAAAAGAACTCGTCTCATAACAAATGCATTCATTTACTGTTATACTCTAGTTTTATTTCTTCTTATTTTATTCTGCTAACATCATCAGCTTTTTCTTGCACCTAAACCTATTTTGTCCATCCATCCATCCATTCATCTATCCATCATCCATCCATCCTCCATCCATCCATCCATCCATCCTCCATCCATCCATCATCCATCCATCCATCCATCATCCATCCATCCTCCCATCCATCATCCATCCATCCATCCATCCATCCATCATCCATCCATCCATCCATCCATCCATCATCCATCCATCCATCCATCCATCCATCCATCCTCCCATCCATCATCCTTCCATCCATCCATCCATCCATCCTCCCATCCATCATCCATCCATCCATCCATCCATCCATCCTCCCATCCATCATCCATCCATCATCCATCCATCCATCCATCCATCCACAAAAACTAAACAAAAACACAATCACTTTGGTTTTTGATTTTTGATTAAAAGGGGAACAGATCAAATGTAGTACTTTAGGCTCTATAAATACGTACAATAAATGACTTGGTTTTGTTTGACTTTATTTTAAAAAAAAATAAAACTCAGTTTTTTTTTTACCTTGTGAACATGTGTTTTTGTCATGAGCAAAACGGTTCCCTGTCTGTGCATTTTAACCTTGAAACTGCATCTGAGCCATTTTTTAGGCATGAAGGGCTGATTTTCTAAGAAACAAATGTAAATCTGCAACTTGCACAGTGGGGATTAAATGGGTTTAATCGATGACCAGACGGGGAATTTAAACCGTCGTATCTCCAGAAAAAATGATTATTTTCACACATTCAGCTCCTACACGTGGGTCTTGTTGTACGGTTTGTTTTAAAATATCACAGTTTTCATTTGATTTCCCAAAACTTGTAGCATCTGCAGCCGCTTATTGTGAAATATGAAGCATTATGTGTGAAAAACAGCCAGAGGAAGAAGGAGTGGAATGAATAAACATCTGGTTTGGTGTGATGAGTCTCACCTGGAGGTAAGTAGGAGCAGTTGCCCGAGGAGTTGATCACAATGTTGGTGTGGAACGTAGCATCAAACCGTTCATCTGCGCTGTAGATGGCAGAGAAATTAGTCAGGACAGCTTCAGTGGAAATCATCTTAAAAAGACCATATTATATATACACACACACACACACACACACATATATAACACTGCTGTTGTATTTCTGTCGCAGTGGGTTTTACGGGGTTAAAGAGACAGGAGCTAAAACGGAGCATTTCTGTCTGTGAGAAGAAATGCTGCAGAAAAGTACAGCATGAGAAAAATATTGTGTTTTTTGAACATTAAAGCACGTAAACATGTTCTACTTCATCCCCAAAGTCAGATCATAAACCTGTGAATCTGCATAATATGAGCTCTTTAATAAATTCAGATGCAGGAACAATCTTTGCAAGAACTGCTGGAGAAACAGCAGAAATCTGAGAGAACCAGTGTGGTGGGAAAATCCTAATATTCCTCTGAGTTGTTACTGCTGCAGGTGCACAGTGCACAAGGAGTCGCATCTGATGCAACAATCCCCAGGAGACAGTTATTCAGTGGTTACCCTCATCCTCCCTGCCACCCACAGCCCACTGCCTGGAAATGAACTCCCAGGAGGACGAAGAAGAGTTGAGCTGAAGTTGAATAAAAGGGGAAAAAAAACAAACCTGCAGCAATGCAAAGAGTCTCAATTCAAGGTTAAACTCAGGAGGACAATGACAAATTAAATACAGTCGTCTTCCTCATTAGTGGATGGGGAGTGTAGTGCCTTTAATGTGGTTTGTTCAGATCCTTTAAAGATTGATTAATGCTCATCTCTATAGTATTTTCCATTAGGGACATATAATAAAATGCTCTTTCTCCTATCTTTTTGCTTTAACTTTATTCATTTGTCTGAATGATTTATTGCTCCAAACCGCTGTTCCAGGCTGGACTGCATACATTTACAGCACACAGCACCACTAACCCTTGATGTTTCTGTCTGAAAACCAGCTTTACCCAACAGGAAGTCTGTGCAGACACTCAGTTATCCAGGAACAGGAGATCCTGGTGCTTCAGGAGACAGCAGCTGGAGGGTTTTTTTTGGTTCTTGAGGAGCCAAAAAGTCCAACTGCATCCAACTGAAGCACTTAGAAGAGGTCCAGTAACATCAGTGTTACCAACAAGATAAGAGATTTAAGTGGAACTTTGCTTAATTTATGGGAACATCCATTCACTGGCGCTCACATTTAACAAAGAAAGAAATTCACTTTATGCTCACTGACATTCCAAGTTTGTACCAAACATGAATGTTCAGTTTCCAAAAGTTTTTGTTCCACATGGAATGAGGTTGGACCCCTGAAGCCCTAGGCGATTTTTTGAAATTCGCAGCTGAAGAAAAATCCCCAGATTCAGGCAGTAACAGCCGCAAAACATGATGCCAAAAAATAATCAACCTTGGGCTCCGTGGATCAGAAACACTCGAGAGAATCTGCAAACACAGCAAGTCTCCTTAACCTTATCTCAAGGCCAGACTCAGAAACTCCAACAAACACCTCTGCCTGAACAAAACTATAAGATAGAGAGCAAATAAGTGAGAAAAATAAATTCAGTTTGAGCAACATTCACCCAGTACTTTTTTGTCGTTTTGTTTCACTCTTTAGTCATTTTTGTCTTGTTTCTTCATTTATGTAATTTTTTTTGTCATTTGTCCATTTTTTGACGCTTTGCAACTTTTTGTCAAATTTTTTTGTCTCTTGTTTTGTTTCATGTTGTTCATCTCATTTTGTCATATTTTGCCTTGTTTTTCTTGTTTTTTGTCTTTTTTTGTCTGACTTTTGTCATTTTGATCATAAATTAAATCCTCTCTGGTTCAGTTCCAGGTGACTAAATGTTGTGTTCCTTTGTCGACACTCTGTGATCTGGAAGTTGTAATGTGGAAATGATAAACTGAGGCTGAATGTTGATGAAACTGAATTTATTTTTCTTAACAAATGTCAGGTTGCTCATGATGTTTTGTAGAAAGATAATTCCTTAAATGTGAACATTTTAGCACTAAACCAAAGGAACCATCAGGAGCTGTGGTTATTTCTAGGTTATTCTGCTGTGGTTTTACTGGTCCGGTCCTCTGGAGATCAGACTGGACTGAAGGTGGAACCTGGACTGTGGAAACTGGACAATCAGTTGCTAAAGAGATGAGTTTTTTCTTATTTATTTGGGATGCATTTGAAAGGAAGCAGATGTCATTTGCGGATCATTTCATGCTATTACCATTAATACTTGTACTCAGTATGTAAATGCTGTTTTGGCCGTCAGAGACCTGCAATATAAAAGCACATCTATGTCCAAAAATTCAGCATTCACACTCTGACCTTCAAGTAAAAACATTTTCATTGTTTTATCCTGAGCCTCTTTTACTTTAAACCCGGATATTCGGAAGAAAACTGCAAAAAAAAATTTCCATGAATGACTTGTTTCATCACACTGAAGTCCACCTGCTCTTGATCTGTTGCAAAATCAACACGGCTGAACATTTCACTTTGGAAAGTTTCACTCCTCAAAAACATCTCCCAGGAGACAGAAGAAGAACTTGACATCAAAAAGCTACAAGTCAGAGAGCAGGAGATCAAAACTTTAGGACGAGAGGAGCGAAAAAGGACAAGAAGTCAGAGGACCAAAACAGCAGCCCTTCAAAAAGTTTCATTATTCACATTTTATAAAGTATTCAGAATCCAAATTTATTCTCAAATCAGTTAATACTGAAGCCAAACAGTTTTTACCAGAGAATCAGAATGTCAGAACAAGGAAACTGAAAGTGCAGTCCTTAAAGTGATAAATAAAATAAAGAACAAAAAAAAAACACGTAACATATAAGACCATCAATATAAAAAAACATTCATAAAACCAACCAATGAAATAATCATTTCATTTGTACCGAGTTTAGAAACTGTTTGTTTTTTCACTCCATTTGAATTTCGTTCAGGTCAAAGATGCAAAAATTAAACTTCCAAAACATAGCAGTGAAATGTGTTGCTTCTTTAACATATTACATATTTATTTGCTCACCATTGAAGAATCAATGTTGTCAAGTTTGTTTTCTCATTTTGAATACAGAACC